>NW_021828176.1:0-8945 GCF_006345805.1 Octopus sinensis
ACAGAGCACACAGACACACACACAAACACACATACAAACACACATAAACACACACACACGCACACACAAACACACACACAAATACACACACACACAAATACACACACACACAAATACACACACACACAAATACACACACACACAACATTGCGTCTCAGTTAATTGCGCACTACTTTCCGTTGCGTATATTTAACTGCGACGCAGTATGTGTGTCCGTAGTGAAAGTTGGTATAATTATTGCAAAGTTGGAAATTGTGAGAGAAATCAAATTATTCGAGAATACACAAACAGAAATCAATCATAAAAAATCAAACATATCAATATTTTTGTATGAGTATTCAAGATATAATCTGTATTGTCACATAATTAGATCGTTATTATTGGTTTAATAATTCTGTTTGTGTTTCATGTAATTTTCATTGAATGGTAATAACAAAAACATATTGGAATGGCTGAGATATGAAAGCATCTCTTGATTGCGACTTTTATTTTCCCTTTGGGTTCGATAAAACAAGAACCAGGCGGGTGAGGGTCAGTTCAGACGGCTATATCGCGTTTTTATAATTGGTGGCCTTAAGCCAATAAGAAAACTTCGATTGAGAGGGACTGGCGGAGTCGTTAGAGCGTCAAGCTAAGTCCATTGCGACTTTTAGTTATGGCGCCTGACGTCGTGAGTTCAAATTCTGCCGATGTCACTTTTACCTTTTATCATTCATAGGTTGATACAATAAAGTACGCGACAAGTATTACGAGGATTTCATTGTCGATATTTCATCCATTAAACTTCTGGTATTCTACCAGTGTTTGGAAGCATAAGTGAAGGCGGCGAGCTGGCAGAAACGTTAGCACGCCGGGCGAAATGCTTATCGGTATTTCGTCTACCGCTGCGTTCCGAGTTCAAATTCCGCCGAGGTCGACTTTGCCTTTCATCCTTCCGGGGTCGATTAAATAAGTACCAGTTACGCACTGGGTTCGATATAATCGACTTAATCCGTTTGTCTGTCCTTGTTTTCCCCTCTCTGTTTAGCCCCTTGTGGGTAGTGAAGAAATAGGTGTTCTACCAGTGTTTTTTTTGTTTTTCATTTTGAGCTCTAGGACGCATAAGGCCAGTTAATCACTTTCCTTGACATATATGTGATCGAAAATCTCAACTGCCCCCCTGAACGCGACATGGGCCCGTTGTAGGGTTCAAGTTCAACAATTTTAAGGGAAGGGAGCAAATCGGTTTACATCGAAGCCAGTACTTGACTGGTACTTTATTTTATTGATCCCCACCACAGAGGGGCAAGGTTTAACTCCGTGATATTCGAAATCAGAACGGAAAGAGCCGCGTTGAGTTCAAATATTACAGACGTCGACCTTACTAATTAAGTACTGGAGTCTAATTAATGAATGCTAATTAAGTACTGGAGCCAATGTAATCAACTGGCTCCTTCCTCTCAAAATTACTGGCCTTGAGCACTGCAACGGGGCCAACATCCCATTCAGAGAAATTGTTGTGATCTCGGCCGTATTTAAATCATGGAAACCGGGCAAATGGCTTTTTACTCCCCGGCTTAAAGGGACAAAAAAGGAGAAATTCAACAATCTGTGGTCCAAAACTCATCAACGAAGATTGAGGGTAGATTTTTCTTTTATTTCTCTTGAAATTATAAAATAATAATCATACAGACTGGAGTCGATACACACGATTATTTATTTTTATGTTTTAAGAGCTTCATCAGAAGAAGGAAGGCAGCACCTCACCTGCTTGTTTCAGGATTTCGTGTCTTGGAAGCATAAAGGACATCATCCTCGAACAGAAAATATGGTCCGAACGCTTGCAACAGAGTGGACTCCACTAAAGACACCCCAGGGTACGGTGATGATTTTAAACCGGATAACGAATTAAAAATATATAGACTCTGCCAATTCATCCCGATCTAATTTTTCGTATTGACATAGGGTAGCTGATTATTTTGCTTTCTATTAAAGCTGTGGCACCCAACCTTTTCTCAGTGGTTCCCCACAGCGGTTCCCAACCATTTAATTTAAATGAGTTTTTTCACGGACCCCTTTTATTATCCTTATCCTTATGTATAAATCCATATATAAAATTTTGAATTTAGTTCACGACCCCAGTACGTAACTGGTACTTAATTTATCGACCCCGAAAGGATGAAAGGCAAAGTCGACCTCGGCGGAATTTGAACTCAGAACGTAACGGCAGACGAAATACGGCTACGCATTTCGTCCGGCGTGCTAACCTTTCTGCCAGCTCACCGCCTTCGAATTGAAATTATTCTCTACGCAGTTAATCCAGTCTTATTCTATAAAATTGCATCTTCGTATCAATATAAGAAATCGTTATTATATAAAAATATAAAACGTAATTAACTAATAATAATTAATGATCCCATTTGCAAATTCGCCTTATACTACGTCGTATTATAGACTGTGATCGATGAAATCGCAAAATCCATCGTTTAAGCAAGAGAGGGAGAGAGAGAGAGAGAGAGAGAGAGAGAGAGAGAGAGAGAGAGAGAGAGAGAGAGAGAGAGAGAGAGAGAGAGAGAGAGAGAGAGAGAGAGAGAGATTTGTACAGATTTGCTATCCAATATTTTGAAGTAACCGAAGCGGAACAGATTTATTCAAATATGTTCTCAGCAACACACGTTATGAGAAAATGGCCGGCTAGCAGAGTCAACACTGTCGACAATATTTATGTCGTCGTCTCAGCATTATGATCGGGCTGTAAATTAGATTTTGAAGCTTAGCCCTAGGTCATCTCTGATTTAGTAGATCTATGATCAAAGACCTTCCAGCCTTGACCAACACGTCCTTTTTTGTATACCTGAACTGGCGCTCTGTTGGTTACGACGACGAAGGTTACAGCTGATCCGATCAACGGAACAGCCTATCCGATCAACGGAACAGCCTTCTCGTGAAATTAACGTGCAAGTGGCTGAGTACTCCGCAGACACGCGTACCCGTAACGTATTTCTCGGGCGCAGAATGGGACAAAGTTGGCTCTTTGAAATACAGGAAATATAGGCGTAGGAGTGGCTGTGTGGTGAGTAGCTTGCTTACTAACCACATGGTTTCGGGTTCAGTCCCACTGCATGGCACATTGGGCAAGTATCTTCTACTATAGCCTCGGGCCGACCAAAGCTTTGTGAGTGGATTTGGTTAGCCGGAAACTGAAAGAAGAGTTCATCGTATATATATATATATATATAATATATATATATTATATATACACACTTGTATATGATGTGTTGTGGGAATTTTGGAAAGAAATCCCATTCGCAAATTTACGCCGGTAAACCACCAGCAAAATATGAAGAATCAATATTAGAAATCTTTTTTGGAAACTTCCAAATTAAAGGACGAATATAAATTCAACCTTTTACACACACACACACACACACACACACACACATATATATATATATATCTGTATCTATCTATCTATCTATCTATCTATCTATCTATCTATCTATCTATCTATCTATCTATCTATCTATCTATCTATCTATCTATCTATCTATCTATATAACTTAGTGATCCGGAAAAAGAGACCGATAGAATAAGTACTAGGCTTACAAAGTACTGGGGGTCGATTTCTTCGACTAAAAAAAGCCCTTAAAGGCGGTGCTCCAGCATGATCACAGTTAAATGACAGAAACATGTAACAGAAAAGAATAAAAGAAACAATGTCGTACTTAATTCATGAACACTACTGATGGTCCCATTACCGCATTATGTGTCCCGAGACAACATCCTTTATGGACGTGTTGTGTTAAAAATACAATAAGAATCAGGGGCAGAAGAAAATAAATAAACTGCAGCAACAACTGTGACATAATTCTTGCAGGCTTTTGGATATTATGTCATGGGTTATGTGATACAATCCACTTTGAACCATCGCTTCGTGCATGCCTTGAATCATACAACTTGATCTATACACAGCATAAACGTTCAGATGTAGAGTCAAACATTAAATTTAAATTCTATAAAATATTTCGTTGAAATTTTTTCTTCTTGAGAGGAAGTGAACGCTATCTGGAAATGTCATACAATAACAATGGTAGTTTGGAATTTCAATTAACTGACATCATTCAGATGGAATGGTACACAGAGGATAAATGTATGCATACGCGCACGAAGACCTACTTACGCTCTCTTTCTCTCTTTCTCTCTCTCTCTCTCACACACCACAAACTTGTACTTACTCACTCACACACACACAAACACGCACAAGCATAAACGTAAACACAAACAAATGAACAATACTTAGACAGTAGTTTGTGTCACTACCTTCTCTCTCACGGCACACCTTTACACACACACGCACACACATATATACACACACACGCACACAAACATGTACACACACACACACACTCACAGTAACATAGGCATGTCCTTAAAATTTAATTTTAACTACAAAGACATAAATATCTATATGATGTATATATATATATATAATGTATATATGTACATGTTTATATATGTATATATATACATATATATATACATATATATATTTATATTATGTATGTATATATATATATATATATATATATATATATATATATATACATATATATATTTATAATATGTATATATATGTATATATATATATATAGATATATATATACATATATATATTTATATATATGTATATATGTATATTATATATGTATGTGTATATGTATATGCATGCGTATGTTTGTATATGTGAGTGTATATATATATATATATATATATATATATATCTATATATATATATATATATATAATATTATGTATGTGTATGTTTGTATACACACATGTGCATACATATGTAAGAATGTATATACAGGTATTGATTTGCCTCAGTATAATTATCTACATTATTTATCTTCTTTTCCGAAGAGTCTTATGATATAACACAATATGATTTAGTATAATACAATATTAGAATAATATAATTGAATATGAAATAGTGTAACAACATAACATAACATAACATAATATAATATAATATAATATAATATAATATAATATACAGTAATCTCTCGACTATCGCAGGTGTTACATTCCAAAACCCCGCGCGACAGGTGAAAATATGCGAAGAAGAAACAGAACTGTACTGTATTCTATTATTCTTTTATTCTTTTACTTGTTTCAGTCATTTGACTGCGGCCATGCTGGAGCACCGCTTTTTAGTCCAGTAAATCGACCCCAGGACTTTATTCTTTGTAAGCTTATTACTTATTCGATCGGTCTCTTTTGCTGAACCGATGCTGGTGGGTTTACGGGGACGGAAACACACCAGCATCGGTTGTCGAGCGATGTTTGAGGCGAAAAACACAGATATACATACACACACACACACACACACATACGACGGGCTTCTTTCAGTTTCCGTCTACCAAATCCACTCACAAGGCTTTGGTCGGCCCGAGGCCATAGTAGAAGACACTTGCCCAAATGAAGTTAAAGGAGCCAAGAAATTCGAAAGATGTCGATTAGATAAAACTTTAAAGGACTGAATATTATAGACGAGAGGAAAAGACACTTGTCGAAGCTGCCACGCTGTAGGAATGAACTCGGAAGCATGTGGGTGGGAAGAAAGTTTGAATAATGGATAAGAGTGTGCATAAATGTCTGTAGGAAGTATCTATCTATCTATCTATCTATCTATCTATCTATCTATCTATCTATCTATCTATCTATCTATCTATCTATCTATCTATCTATCTATCTCTATCTATCTATCTATCTATCTATCTATCTATCTATCTATCTATCTATCTATCTATCTTTCTATCTATCTATCAATCTATCTATCTACCTACGTTGATAAACCAAGTAGAGTAATTACTCAAGGAAAACTAAATCTATTGTCTACACTGATTTTTTATAAATACGTGCGAACAATTTATAAACTCTTCTTGATGTATAAATATGAAATACCAAAATAAATGGTAAAATATTTTCTTTTAATTCTCTCAAGATTAATGACAACAAAAGTCAAATACAGTAAGACACACACAAGAATATAAGCATGTATATGTGAGTGTAAACCGAAAGGTTAAGCCGTTGATTAATGCGAGCAATTTGTTAGTAAGTTGATCGGCTTATAAATATCGATAGCTTCATTTAATTAAATTAGTTCATTCTGTCCTAATTTTATATTTAAAGGAGAAATATCCAAACAATTTTTCATCGTTCTTTATATCGAACAACACATAAAATTTATTACCGCGAAAATTATTGCAAATTTATTCAAAACTAGGAATTTTGAATAAATCTGCATATTGGATTCAACTTTTAGTTCATAGATCTTGTTTTGACAACGTTGTATAATCGTTGATAGTCTATAAAGATGCGCGAGTGTGTGTGTGTGTATGAGTATGCGGATATATGTGTATGAGTGATAATATTTCCTATAATAATAATAATAATAATAATAATAATAATAATAATGATGATAATAATATAAAAAAAATAATGATAATAATAATAATAATAATAATAATAATAGTAATAGTAATAATAATAATAATAATAGTAATAGTAATAATAATAATAATAATAGAAATATTAATAATAATAATAATAATAATAGTAATAGTAATAATAATAATAATAATAGTAATACTAGTAATAATAATAATAATAATAGTAATAGTAATAATAATAATAATAATAGAAATAATAATAATAATAATATAATAATAGTAATAATAGTAATAATAATAATAGTAATAATAGTAATAATAGTAATAATAATAATAATAATAGTAATAATAGTAATAATAATAATAATAATAATAATAATAATAATAGTAATAATAGTAATAATAATAATAATAGTAATAATAGTAATAATAATAATAATAATAATAATAATAATAATAATAATAATAATAGTAATAATAATAATAATATATTTTTCTCATCATCATCCTCATCATCGTCATTATTGTTATTATTATTATCATATGATGCGTATCTTACCTTTGTCACTTAAAAAGGTTAAATATACGTATATAGTGGGAATCTGGCTTTAATAGACTTGTACTAAAAGCAGAATATTTCATCATACATCGTACACACACTCACCTCTCCCCACACATACAATTCTGTTATTGAACGTTGATATGTTCGCGTCTTTTGTCTCCTATATCAGGATTTTAACCCTGATGGATCTACGAAGAATTCCACCAAAGGACTCATGTTCTGGTTTCTATAACTTCGGAAAGTTGAACTATGAACTTGTATGCTTCTATCTTCTTTCCATCTCCTTATTCTTTTACTCCCTTCTATGTCGTCATCTTATTATTATATACCATTCTCATTTTCCCTATTTGTCTCTGATGACGGAATATCCCATACTCGGAGTATCCCAGAAACAGGGATATATATATATATAATATATATATATATATATATATATATATATATCCAAAATAAGCAACAAGAATGATTCCGGTTGATGGCAAATTAGCGGAGTCATTATTGTTGCTTATTTTGATTATAATCAGCCCACGGATTTTTATGGATAACACCATACAGAATTCTGGTGCATCTAAATTAAGTACCGTATTCATTTGAATCTAAATTTTTGCTGAACTTATATATATATATATATATAGGAGCACTCCGACAGTTAAGACGACTTGGGTTCCAGCTGATACGATAAACGCAACAGTTTGCTCGTGAAATTAACGTGCAAGTGGCTGAGCACTCTACAGACACGTGTACCGGAGAGATTCAACGAGACATAGAGTATGAAGAAGCTGGCACATAGTTGCCAGCTGAGTGAACTGCAGCAAGGCAAAATAAAGTGTCTTGCTCAAGGACGCAACGCGTCGCCTGGAATTGAACTCACGACCTTACGATCGTGAGCCGAATGCCCTAACCACTAAGCCACGCGCGTCCACACACATAGATATATGTATATATATTTATATATATAGCTTGTGGAAAAAACGTGAACAGAGCTGCACAGAAAGTTATGCCCGGTTGCATATGCAACGGCCAATACTCTGTGCAGAAGAAACACGTGTAGGTCGAATAAAAAAATGTTGTATGGCATTGAATTGTTACATAAAAGGAAATAAACTTTGAGGATGTACCTGTCTCCATATTCTTTATCGTTGTAATTATTATTAATACGTACACACATACACATATATGACAGGCTTCTTCCAGTTTCCATCTATCAAATCCACTCACAAGGCTTTGGTCGGCCCGAAGCTATAGTAAAAGACACTTGCCCAAGGTGCCATGCAGTGAGACTGAATCCGAAACCATGTGGTTGGTAAAGCAAACTACTTACCACACAGCCACTCCTGCGCCTATATATATGTATGTTTATAAATATATATGTATGTTTATATATACATATATACATATATACATATATATATATATATATATATACATATATATATAATATATATATATATATATATATATATATATATTATATATATATATATTAATAGTAATGGTAAGATAACAAAAGAATGAATGAGGCCTTGATATTATGTAAATAGAGGAATTTATCTATAGTTATAATATGTGACAATTATTCGGTTGTCACAAGAGAGAGAGAGAGAGAGAGAGAGAGAGAGAGAGAGAGAGAGGGAGAGAGAGAGAGAGGAGAGAGAGAGAGAGAGGGAGAGAGAAAGAGCGAGAGAGAGAGAGAGAGAAAGAGAGAGAGAGAGAGTGAGAGAAAATTCACGAAAAAAACCAAAGACGAAGACAGGTGGTGTAGAAAACAAACAGATGTATTAGTTTAACGCTCAGGAATTGAAAAAGTCTTTTACGTTTCGAGCCTACGCTCTTCTACAGAAAAGAACACAGAAAGAAACAAGGAGAGAAAATAAATGTGTGTAGTGGCTACACACACACATTCACATACACACACACATTCACACACACACACACACTCATTCACACACATT
>NW_021828177.1:0-5000 GCF_006345805.1 Octopus sinensis
ATCTGTGTATATACATTCGTCTAGGCTCGATGTAGTCGACTTAAACCTACTCCCCAAATTGCTGGCCTTGTGCCAAAATGTAAAACCATTATTATTGTTGTTGTTGTTATTATTATTATTATTATTATCATTAGGAGGAGGAGGAGGAGGAGATGGAGACCCCCTCGGTCATGAATGACCGTAAGATTGTACCTAGAAAGTTACCCTCCGAGACACAAATCCGAGCAAAGTTGTTTTTATGGAAGGCCAACAGTCGCCCATGCATACCCGCCTCTCCTCTCCACACCACTGATGTTATCCAAGGGAAAGGCAAAGGCCAGTACAGCTTGGCACCAGTGATGTCGCAACTCATTTCTACAGCTGAGTGAACTGGAACAACGTGAAATAAAGTGTCTTGCTCAAGAACACAACACGCAGCCCGGTCCGGGAATCGAACTCACTACCTCATGATCGTAAGC
Organism: Octopus sinensis; assembly: GCF_006345805.1. Taxonomy (NCBI): domain Eukaryota; kingdom Metazoa; phylum Mollusca; class Cephalopoda; order Octopoda; family Octopodidae; genus Octopus; species Octopus sinensis. The sequence continues at coordinate 459 of NW_021828177.1, forward strand.
TTGTCACTCTAACCACTGAACCATGCTCCTTCATACTTATTATTATTATTATTATTATTATTATTATTATTATTATTATTATTATTATTATTATTATTATTGTCATCACTATTATGAGTGAAGGAGCAGCGCATGACATCAAATTGGCACTGGGCTAAAATATGCGAAGCCCAGTATACACATCATGACTACTCGTCTAATAAGAGCACACCAGGCGCATGCGTCACAACCATATGTGCATGACATGGTGACTTCATATCAAGATAAACAGCACATGACCTTGCTGGTAGGGCCCAGTTAAAATTTTTTTCTGGCCGAGTAGCCCATCCCGCTCAAAAGGTCCCTGAATAAGGGTTGTTTAAGGATGTTGAAAGAACCACCCATGTTTCCAGAGGTGAATTATTCAAACCCCAAAGAATCCCTCTCAACACATGGCTATGATGCTCCCCCACTACTACTGCTCGTGATCAGAGATGCACATATCGTCAGCCACTAAGGGACATGCTCAACTGGTTAAGGTCAAACAACTGACAAGCAAATCTGTGGTAGTGAGCAGAATATTTGCTGTAGCCCATCTTTTATACCATATTATTATTATTATTATTATTATTATTATTATTGTCATCACTATTATGAGTGAAGGAGCAGCGCATGGCATCAAATTGGCACTGGGCTAAAATATACGAAGCCCAGTATACACATCATGACTACTCGTCTAATAAGAGCACACCAGGCGCATGCGTCACAACCATATGTGCATGACATGGTGACTTCATATCAAGATAAACAGCACATGACCTTGCTGGTAGGGCCCAGTTAAAAATTTTCTTCTGGTCGAGTAGCCCATCCCGCTCAAAAGGTCCCTGAATAAGGATTGTTTAAGGATGTTGAACGAACCACCCATGTTTCCAAAGGTGAATTATCCAAACCGCCAAGAATTCTTTTCAACACACGGCTATGATGCCCCTCCCCCACTACTTCTGCTTGTGATCAGAGATGCACATATCGTCAGCCACTAAGGGATTTGCTCATCTGGTTAAGGTCAAACAACTGACAAGCAAATACGGTATTGAGCATATTTGCTGTAGCTCATCTTTTATACCAAGACAAAACAATGCACATGATAACATTTCCAATCAGTTAAGATCAGAAGCCATGAGAGCCACTGTCTGCTACTATTATTATTATTATTCGTTGTTATTTAATCATTAGCTTGCCAAAAAAGAAAAAAAAACATTTCGTCCATCTTTACGCTCAAGTTCAAATTTTGTCGAGGTTGTCTTTGCTTTTCATACCCTCGGAATCGATGAAATAAGGACCAGATCGATGTAATTGACTATTCCCTCCTCTCTTCAAAATTTCAAGCCTACCTATAATATACAGGATTATTATCATCATCTTCCTCTGACCGGGAAGGGAAAGCAGTTTTTATTATCTGTATGTTGCCTTTCATAAATGAGACTGTTTAGTGAAGAATATTAAAACTGCTAAAAACTAGACGCCGTCCACTTTGTCCATGCCCGCATCAACGTTTTCAATAATCGCGCCTAAAAAAATATCTTCTTGAGCGCGATTACTGACAATGACGAACATGTTTCTGCCTTACTGAATCTCAACAGTAAAGCACAGACAACATGAAACTGATGGAGTAGTCAATGTATGTTTTTAAAGATTAAACAAGAGCGCTCAGAGAGCGCAAACTTCCGCCAGGGCAACACCAAAGTCCTCTCAACATTTAGTCAGATATGGTTTTTAAAATGAGAATATCTGAAATAAACTTGACTACTCTCAAAAAGGAGAATACTAAAAATTAACGCGACTGCTCTCAAAAATTAAGTAAGATAAAAAAACAAGAAAAAATAATCCAGAATCCTTGTCCGGTACCGGATCGATCCTAAAATCTAATCAGTTCGTACCAGTCACGAGGCCAAACATCCCTGAAAGTTTCATCCGAATCCATCCTGCGGTTCTTGAGATATCTTGTTCACAGACAAACAAACATGACTGAAACAATATCTCCGCCTTCGCTAAGGCGGAGGTAAAAATGACTATGACTGTTTTGTGGCAGTAGGAGTTGTGAAGGTGCATGGCTCAGTGGTTAGAGCATCGGGTTCATAATCATGAAGTAGGGAGTTCGATTCCCTCACCTGGCTGTGTGTTGTGTACTTGAGCAAGGCATTTTATTTCACGTTGCTCCAGTTCACACAGCTGCGACGTCATTGGTGCCAGGCTGTATCGGCCTTTCCCTTGGAGAAATTGGTGGCATGGAGAGGGGAAGCTGGTATGCTTGAGCGACTCCTGGTCTTCCATAAATAGCCTTGCCTGGACTTGAACCTCGGAGGGAAAACTTTCTAGGTGCAGTCCCTTGGTCATTCACGAGCGAAGGAAGTCTTTACCTTTTTTTTTTAGGTGTTGTATTTTGTATAGGTGAAGCCATGGCTATATGGTAAGTAAGCTTGCTTTGCCAACACGTAGTTTCGGGTTCAGCTCCTTTGCACAGCACTTTAAATAAACGATATCTACTGAATAAGAACCAGATTTAAATTAAGTCCTGGAATAGGTTTGTTTGACAAAATCACGGGGCATATATTCCGGGTGTGCTAGGTATGCGCTGCATACCCATAGCAAATGCCAAATTCATTATTAATATTAAATTCCACCGAGATCGACTTTGCCTTTCATCCTTTCGTGGTCAATAAATTAAGTACCAGCTGCATACTGGAGTCGATCTAATCGACTAGCTCCTCCCCCAAAATTTCGGGCTGGAGTAATGCCTTTAGTTGAACAAATCGACCCCAGGACTCATTCTTTGTAAGCCTAGTACTTATTCTATCGGTTACCGAACCGCTACGTTACGGGGACGTAAACACACCAGCATCGGTTGTCAAGCGATGTTAGGGGGACAAACACAGACATACAAACACAAACACACACACACACACACACACACACACACCACACACACACACACACACATACATATATACGACTGGCTTCTTTCCGTTTCCGTCTACCAAATCCATTCACAAGGTTTTGGTCGGCTTGCCCAAGGTGCCACCCAGTGGGACTGAACACGGAGCCATGTGGTTGGTAAGCATGCTACTTACCACACAGCCACTCCTGCGCCTAAAACTAGTTTTTAAACATCGAATGGCTATGGAGGTCCACCAGAATAAAATAGTGATCAAAGGGGTCCATACATAAAAAAAAAATGGTTGAGAAGCCCTGGCCTAGATGCATGTGTGTGTATATGTACATGTTTGTTAATGTGTTTGTGTGTTTGTGTGCGTGTGTGTGCGCGCTTGTGTGTGTGTGTGTAAGTATGTTGCGTGTGTGCGCACGCGTGTGTGTGGTGTGTGTGTGTGTGTGTGTGTGTGCAGGTGTTTGCGCGTATGCTTTCTATACTGGCATGAGAGGAGCAAAACACACAAAAAAAGCTTGTATGAGTGGATGCAAGCTGATTGCACGCTTCGGTTGATGAAGCTACAATTGATGAAGCGTATCAAGCAATATTAATAGGTAGGGTGTCGGTCGTGGTGTAAAGGTGAGGTAGATCATTTGGATTGTGGTGGGAAGGGTGGCAGGCTGAGACGAAATTCGGTTTACGTCCGATGAATTTGGATAGCATGATAGTTGAGGTGAGGTGTAAGTTGAGTGGGCAGGTAGCTGGAAATAAGGAAGGAAGGAAAGAAAGAAGGAAAGGAAGGAAGGAAGGAAAGAAAGAAGAAGATGATGATGATGATGATGATGAAAATGAAGAAGAAGAAAGAAAGAAGCTAAAATGCCGATGAAGAAGTGAAAGATGACAACGATGGCGACAAAAGAGGAGTAGAAGGCGGAGGGGATGAATAAAGTGGAAGAAGAAGAAAGAAGAAGAAGAAGAAGAAGAAGAAGAAGAAGAAGAAGAAGAAGAAGAAGAAGACGACGACGAAGAAGAAGAAGAGATGAACAAAGAAGTTGAAGAAGAAGAAATTGGAGGTGTATATTTAGGAGTAGCTACACGAAGAAATTGATGAAAAAGAAGGCATGTGGAAGAAAAAGAAGAAAGGGAGCTGGAAGACGAAGACGAGGAAGCAGAAGTGCGATGAAGGAGATGCATATACAAAAGAGAGAGAGGGGAGCGAATGTTGGTAGATGTGAAACAATAGGCGCGAGAGCAGAGGTAATGGTGAGTGGGTGGTTCAGAGCTAGTTGATTGAATGGTGGTGGTGGTTGTTAGTGAAGGTGTTGGTGTTGTTGGCGGCGGCGGTGGTGGTGGTGGTAATTGTAGTAGTGGTTGGTAGTGCTAGTGGTTGTTGGTGGTGGTGATGCTTGTGGTTGGTGGCATAGTGGTGGTTGCGGTGGTGGTGGTTTTTGGTTGTTGTTGTTGTTGTTGTTAGTGGTGGTGGTGATGGTGGTAGTATTGGTGGTTGTTAGTAGAGGTGTTCTAGTTGTTGGGTGGGGCGGCAGCAGCGGCGGCGGCGGTGGTGGTGATAATTGTAGTAGTAGTGATGGTGTGGTAGTGGTGGTAGTGGTTGGTGGTGATGGTGATGCTTGTGGTCG
>NW_021828178.1:0-9002 GCF_006345805.1 Octopus sinensis
TCTTGTGCACGTTTGTTTTCATTAAGCGAACGTCCCTGACCTTTGTCTGACCTCACCGTTCCGCTTTTGGAAACGTCATCAACTGGAATCGAAGAATTCCCTTGCTCGCTGTCATGCTCAGTGTTCTGTATAAATAAACAAACGCGCGACCCGACAAGGGAAAGAGAGAGATGGGGGGGGGGCGGAGGGAGAGAGAGTTGGCTATGTCTGTACATGGTCATCCGACCTTCTTAGAAATAGCAGACACTCTCTCTGAAACTACGTCCTACAGCAGGTCCGTGGATCCTGCAAGCTTAAACTTCACCCACCCTCGGGTGGCCTTTGAATAATAATAATAATAAAATAATAATAATAATAATAATAATAATAATAATAATAATAATAATAATAATAATAACAATATAATAATAATAATAATAATAATAATAATAGTAGTAGTAGTAGTAGGTAGTAGTAGTAGTAGTAGTAGTAGTAGTAATAATAATAATAGTAGTAGTAATAATAATAATAATAATAATAATAGTAATAATAATAATAATTGCCCTGATGCAGTACCAGGCAGTGGCTCTCATGGCTTCTGATCTTAACTGATTGGAAGTGTTATCATGTACATTGTTTTGTCTTGGTATAAAAGATGGGCTACAGCAAATATTCTGCTCAATACCACAGATTTGCTTATGAGTTGTTTGACTTTAACCAGTTGAGCATGTCCCTTAGTGGCTGACGATATGTGCATCTCTGATCACGAGCAGAAGTAGTGGGGGAGCATCATGGCCATGTGTTGAGAGGGATTCTTTGGAGTTTGGATAGTTCACCTCTGGAAACATGGGTGGTTCGTTCAACATCCTTAAACAATCCTTATTCATTTGAGCGGGATGGGCCACTCGACCAGAAGAAAATTCGGATCTTTTCACTTTGACTGGCAGATTTTTTAAATAATTTCTTTGTAACTAAACACTTTTAAACTTCGTATACTGGTAGAATGTGTTACATAAAACATCCTTTTCTCTTGGCTTTCTTGAGAAAATTCTGTAGTTTGTAAGCTAGTTGTTGTTTAATTTCTTGCTTTTCGGCAATTTCAACCAATCAATGACGTCTATTGAGGTGAATAGTTTACAAATGTTGGGTAATTTTAGCCAGTCGAAAGCCAGAGACATATAGGTGCCTGTTTCTATAGTAACAAGCCACGCGGTCATTTTTAGCTTATTAAATGGTAGTCCTGAAAGGTGCTAAAAATAACAGCTAAACAAGTCTTACAGCATGCGCCAAAACATTTTTCTTGTATTAGCATAATCGTATGAATTCTCGTATGTAGATTACAAATTCGCAAAAATTTCCCGAAAATTCCCCAAAATAAACAAGTAAAGCAGAATTCCGCCAATATTTAATTTGCTTACAGTTAACAACACGTGCAGTCCCGCACAAAATGACAACTTCCAAGTCCTGTTTTCTGATTGGGTAAAAATGACCAAACTTTAAACTTCTAAATTTTTGAAAAAAATTTCCGAAAAAAGTTAAACATCCTACCGAGATTCAGCGTGGAAAATTACACCAATACACAAAATTTTTCAACTTTTAATAAACTTTAAAACAGCCAAAGAGAAAAAATCCAACGGGATCTTTGATAATATGCAGTGCCGTCCAGTTTGGTGGGGGGGGGTTGTAACTTTTAATATATATATGCGCATATGTATATAGGTTTATGTATATATATATATATATATAATTATATATATATATAATATATATAATCATATTTATATATATTATATATATATATACATAAACCTATATACATATGCGCATATATATATTAAAAGTTATATATATATATATATATATAATATATATATATATTATATATGCATGTATATATATATATATATGTGTGTGTGTGTGTGTGTTGTGCGCGTATGTGTGTGTATATATATAATATATATATATATTATCTAATTCACTATTGCTTAACCATCTTCTGACATCGTCTCCGATGAAGAGATATAATAAATATCCTAGAAACAGCTGTAAGACCTATTATAAATGTTCTAAAATCTACACAGCCTTGGTTTTTTTTTAATCTCATTACGGAAATATATATATATATATATATATATATATATATATATATATATATATATATACATATATATATAGGTTAATAAAACACACAACAACAACGCGAGGACGTGGAACAAATATATTATTATTGGACGCTCAGGAAAGAAGGAGGGTTTAACGTTTCGAGCGGAGCTCTTCGTCGGAAACATAGGAGAAGGAAAGGTCCAGAGAAGGGAAGACAGAAGAAAAAAAATCTCCAACGGTACACACGAGGTCACATTTTATATAATATATATAAGAGAGAGAGAGAGAGAGAGAGAGAGAGAGAGGTAAATATGAATATATATATATATATATATACATGAGAGAGAGAGGTGGAGAGGGAGAGGGAGGGAGGGAGAGGGGAAGACTCACATACACTCAGACACACGCACATAAAGGCTTAGCCATCATTTAAAAGTGCAGCAAGTAGCCGAGGACGTTGAAAGGTTATGTCAATTTTGACAGCAAGATTTACTGCCGAGATTTCAATATAATAATTACTGCCGAAGTGTGTGTGTGTGTGTGTGTGTGTGTGTGTGTGTGTGTGTGTGTGTGTGCGTGCGTGCGCGACGTGTGTAATGTGTGTCTGTCTGTTGTCTGTGTGAATTACCACCGACCACCCAACCAGCAAGCCTGATGAACTTGAAATACAGTAATAAAGGTTAACGGGTTCGAAAATATATTTTATTATTTTGTGCTAATTAAATATCAATAACTTAAGAAAGGCGCTTATCTATTCAGTTGTTTGTTTATATATTGTTGTTGTTTTTTTATGTATTTAAGTACAGTCAACCCTCGATTTAACGAACTAAGAGCAGAGAAAGTTATATCTGGTAACATCGCCAGAACATTTTATTGAAAGTGTTCTGAATTCTTATTTTGTATTGTTCTTAATGTACAAAAAATGCTTAAAACACCATATATATACATATGTGTGTGTATGTACATATACATATATACATATGTAACGGTTAGGTTTTAATTAGTGTATAGTTACCAATTGTAACGAGTAAGATTGATTAGGTGCACAATATTATGAAATGTCGTGGTCAGCAGTTGTAATGACAAAAATTTGTTGTTATAATTGCATACTGTAGGATGAGAAAGATGAACAATGCATAAAGTTTTAAGAAAGTGTTACGTTTTAAGAAAGTGTTACCGTTACGTTGAAAAATACCATACCTCGATGGGCAGGTTTTGATAAATCCAAAGGCATGTGAAGTAAAGTTTATGTTTGTGTCCTCTTCATTGTTTAGCAGTAATTACAGAGAGAGATAGAATGATGTAAGAGAACAGATTTAGAGCTAGTGAGAGTTGTAGGGTTGTAGGTGTTGTCTCACAGTTGCTGACAGTAAACTTCATATCTCCCTCTGACCAAGGGTCTAACTGGACAGCCAGACTTCGTTCTCATTGAGTCATCACCATGTGACTGGACTCGTTGAGTCGTCACCGACTGATTTTTGCTTGGGGTGTTCTTGCTTTTATAACTATCCAGAAGAATAGATATATCATTGAAAACAATAGATTTAGTTGGTGGTCTAGCTTTTGGTGAAGTAGAAGAGGTTAGAAAGGGTCAAGTGGTGAAGATATTATTTCGGCCTAGCTAAAGGCATCTGGAAAATTAAAAACTGTTGTCAGAGAAAAATCATTGTTTCACCATGGGAAAAGTTCTGTTAATTTAAATTTGGCTATGGTGGATCGAATCCACTTCATGCTTACAAGATCCACTACATACACATACACAAAAACCGTTAACTTCACTTCAACATTTATATTTAGTAAGGCAGCGACGGCGAGCTGGCAGAGTGGTTAGCACGTCTGCCGTTACGTTCTGAGTTCAAATTTCGCCGAGGTCGACTTTGCCTTTCATCCTTTCGGGGTCGATTAAATAAGTACCAGTTACGCACAGGGGTCGATACAATCGACTTAATCCGTTTGTCCGTCCTTGTTTATCCTCTCTGTGTTTAGCCCCTCGTGGGTAGTAAAGAAATAGGTATTTCGTCTGCCGCTACGTTCTGAGTTGAAATTTCGCCGAGGTCGACTTTGCCTTTCATCCTTTCGGGGTCGATAAATTAAGTACTAGTTGTGTACTGTGGTCGATGTAATCCACTGTCTCCACCTCACCAAAAAATTTCAGTTCTTGTGCCTAAAGTAGAAAAGAACATTTAAATTTGATTTGTATCAAAATATCTTTTCGTCGCTTTCAAACCGCGACCTGTTCACCGAGAGTCAGTGAACAGGTCGCGGTTTCAAAGCGACGAAAATATTTTGACACTAATTAAATTTAAACGTTGAAGTGAATTTTAAAGTTTTTCTGGCTTTTAAATGGCTTATAATCACCTTCCCCACTGCAATGGTAGATATACATATATATACATATATATATACATATATATATACATATATACATACATACATACATACATACATACATACATACACACATACACACACACACACACACACACACACACACATATATATATATATATATATGTATATACATATACACACACACACACACTCATACATACACACAGACACATTCACTCACACACACACGCGCGCGCGCGCGCACACACACACACACGCCCACACACACACACACACACACACGTTGTGGAGAGCAATTTAAATGTCACCAGAGCTCGAAACCGTGATCCTGCGATCAATTTCGTTTCACAAATCAGTCCAACTGGTGGTCTGACAGCAACCATAATTAAACAAACTAGCGACAGACAAGTCACGTGATATTAATTAATCCATTCATTTTTGAAGTTGGCTGAAAGTTCTTATGTCCTTGTCTGACCTATATTCAGGGGTTGTTCACCCGGCAGGATACATCAAGACACAGAACGTCAGCAATATCTGGAGCTCTTTATGTGTATGTACACACGAGGGGGTACTGAAAAGTTTCTGGCTTTAAGGGTGGCGCGAAAGGTCTGGTTCGAGGCCCAACCTTCCGAGTTCTTTTACACCTCGAGCATGAGGGGGAGGTGTCAAACCCGTGTATCGACAACCTCTCTCGAACCGGCAAGGCCGATCGGTAGCACAACCAAGCCACGGATTTCTGGAAGTTATCCAGATACCTCGGCCCGAATGTCCTTCCGAACAAGCTGGTAGCTGTTCCTCATCGAAGCTTAAAGCCTCCCCCAGGACGTCGTCGAACTCATGCTCTACCAACCCTCTATAAAAATCCGCAGTGTTAGCCCCGCTGCCGGTACTGCTCGCCCGGGAGAACAGAGTGAGTGCCTGTCTGCACTCCTTCAACCATTCTCCCATTGTAGGTCTCCGCTTGATCCATACGCCTACGTCCCGTAGAGACGTTAACTGTGGAAAAAGGAACTTGGAATGCGGTGACCACACCTGTTCACCGTCCAGGTAGCACCAGAGATGTCTCAGCCTCAGCGCATTCTTGCGCATCATCAGCCAAGGCATCCCTAACTCGCCCTTTAACGGTTTCTGGTAGCAGATGAAGCATCTCACAAGTGGTGTCTTCCCCTTCCACAAAAAGCGGAATAGGATCCGTTCCAGTTTGGTCAGCTACACAAGGCACGACGTTTAAGCGGTAGGTTACCACAGATGCTACAAATACCTGTACAACCTCGGCCCTTCCTAGCAAAGATAGCGTCCTCCGAGACCAGGTCTGGGTTATGGCCGTCACCTTGCTCGCAACCTCGCTCCAGTTTTTCTCCATATGGAAATCTGGTCCGAACCTGACTCCGAGCAATATAACCGGGCCCTCCGTCCAGCGTCCGGCGACGCTGTTGGGAAGCAGCGACTTGCCCCGCCAGGTGCCAAGTTGCAAGCCGACTGATTTATCCTGGTTAATTTTTGCCCCTGCAACCGATTCGTTTCCTTTGATGGCGTCTTCTACACGAGGTAGCTGCCCTTCATCAGACACGATGATGGTGACATTATCCGAATACGTCGTCGCTCCTCTACCATAACATAGATCACTCGGGTCCCCCCCCCCCATAGTCCCCAATCTCCGCAGCAGTGGCTCAAGAGCCAATACATACAGGAGCGGGGACAGAGGGCAGCCCTGGGAAACTGAACGCTCGATCGCGAAAGGATTCGAGAAGAAACCGTTCACCTGGGCAACTGATTCGATGATGTTCCTATACATGGCATCGATCCAGCCACGGAAAGTCCAGCCCAGTTCGACCACCCGGAAGACCGCCTCCAGTCTATGGTGTAGCGAATGAGATGAATTTTATTGTGTATCGTCCTTTCTAGGATGTCATATGTCTGCGACTCTCCCACCAGGTCGCCCACAACAAGCCTCACTCCCTTGGCTAACACCTTGGCCAAAATCTTTAACTCTGTGTTTAGCAGAGTTATGGGCCGGAAATTATTAATGTTATCCCCATTGTGCGGGTCCTTCCTGATCTGTGTCACTACTCCCCGGCTCACAGATCTGGGACTTCTCCCATTCTATTGCCAGTTCGCGTATACACCGGCCAGTATGCTCCCCAACAAGTCTGACATACTTTTATAAAAATCGTACGTTAGACCATCCAATCCCGGTGACTTATCCCCGGGGTACTCGGAAAGTACCTCTGTAACCTCTGCAGCTCAGCGTCACGTGCCGAGCGACGCGGGCCACCGGCCAAGAAATCCCAAAGGGCATCCCTATGGTCCAGCGCCCCGCCCTTCTCGAACAACGCAGCGAAGTGCTCGTGAAAGGCCTTACACTTCTCTTCCTGTCCTTGTATCTCCTGTCCATGTTCATTTACCACAGACGTTATCGTGGCATCTATGCCAAGTTGGGTTTCTACCGAGCGAGCCCACCCGGCAACCTTGATGCCCTCGCGACCCAGTGCACGTTCTTTTGCCCGAACCCTGCATCCTTCGTGTTTGGCATTGAAGTGTTGGTCCAAGGCCAATCTTGCCGCCAAAACTTGGGGCGCAGAGCCCATTCTCAGCGCCTCTTCTAACGCCTTAACTAGATTCCCTTCTACTCTAGGCTGTTCTAGACTTAATTGTTTGCTAAATCTAATAGACTAAAGTCGAATGGCTCTTCTGAGGGCACCCTACCACCAGTTATTTAACACAGTACCGGTTAGTGCCCTCATTACTAACTCCTTAGTAATGAGCCTAAACGAAGTTGTGATGGCGATCGCGAAGAAACAAGTCTGGACAGGAGACAGAGAACAATACGTCTTCCTTGTCTGACTAGGAGATATGACTTTCTCATAACCATTCAAGAGAGTAGAGAAGGCCTGCAATTTGTCCAACATGGTCTCTGTAGCAACCATAATATCCATTCTATGTGATCTGAGGTCGTCGAGAAAACAAGCAAGCTTCCACTTCGAATTCAGGCCACGCACATTTAAACAACCTACACTAAGTGTAGCCATGTCAATAAATAAATGAAAAAGGAAAGTTTGGCTTCTTACTCTCCTACTACCGACTGACTTCTACAACGACTGACTGTCTGACTTTATAGTGGCTTTGACACGTGCGAAGCGGCGTACCGTTTCACTACAACATTTACCCATAGCTAGGAACTTTTTAGCACTCCCTAGTGTGTGTATGAGTGTGTGTGTGTGTGTGTGTGTAAAACTTACTTGGAAAAGGATGCGTAGCGTTCAATCATATGATAATATAAATAATATATATATATGCATATGTACATACATGTGTGTACATACTTACATGTATACGTATATACATATGCATATATGGGCACAGAACGTCACAAAACGTAAACAACAAAAAATACGAAGTACGAGGACATGGGATATGAACTTTTTATGGGAGCAACAAAAGAAATAAACGGAAAAAAAGACAAACGACCCTTCATCAGTTGTCGGCTGTTTTTCTAATCCGTATTTTAAGCATTTCACGACAAGATACGCCTTCGATAAAACAGTTGCTCCCGCAAAGCACATTAAATAAAATTTGGGTTTTTGTGGAGGGTCAAAATTGGTGACAAAACAGGACAGTGAAAACAAACAGAAAGGGCTGCTGAGCCTAAACGAGGTTGTGATGGCGAACGCGAAGAAACAAGCTTAGACAGGAGACAGACAAGAATAGGTCTTCCTTGTTCAGCTGCAACAAGAAGAAAGAAAGAAACACAAGTTAGGAGTAGAAAGAAAATGGTCGATGGTCACGTGGGAGCCACGTTACAAAAAGGAGAAGAGTGAAGGAGAGAGAGTGATATATATATATAATATATATATATATATAATATATATATATATATATATATATATATATATATATATATTATATATATATATATATATATATAAAGGGAAATTTTACGAAAATAAACAAAAGACGAAGGCAGCTGGAGTACAAACAAACAAATGTATTAGATAGCGCTCAGGAATAGAAAAAGTCTTTTACGTTTCGAGCCTACGCTCTTCGACATATATATATATATATATATATATATATATATTATATATATATATATATATCTATATATTATATATATATGACTGTTGAATAGGTGGAAAGCTGGAAAAGAAGGGGAAGAAAAAATAACCTTGGTAAGAAGGAGGGGAATTAAGAGAACAATGAAAAGAAGGAGGGGACGAAGAGGTGGAGGACGAAGAGGAGGATAATGACGAAGGGGAGGACAAAGAAGAAGAGGACGACGAGGAGGAGGGCGTGAAGCAGTAGTAGCAGGAGATGAAGAAAAGTGGCTGCGATATCTTCATCCTGGTTCCAAGAATAGACTACAGCAACGAGAGCAAAAAGGAAAACGAATTACAAAAGCTCGACAGTAAACATTAAAAAAACCCTGGTATTGTCTCTCGTGTTTGTGTGTGGTGTGTGTGTGTAAGTGAGTGTAGCTGCGTCATAGAACAGAAGAACAATCTGAGCATTGTTGTTATGTTAAGTAGCCTATAAACAATTTGTGTTTTTGAGGTCAATGATTCCGGTTA
>NW_021828179.1:0-2500 GCF_006345805.1 Octopus sinensis
ATACATACATATATATGTGTGTGTCTCTGTGTGTATGTAAGTATGTATGCGTTTGTGTTTATATAACATATCACTACATACGCATACATATATGTATTTATATATATATATGCATATATGTATATATGTATATATATATATATGTATATATATATATATATATGTATATATATATATATATGTATACACATTCATGCAATCACACATGCATGCATGTATGCATAAATAAATGCTTATATGCATATACATTCATGTATATATTACGTGAGTATGCCTACAATATATCTTATGCATATACATACATACACACAAATACGTACATAAGCACATATATATGCATATATATAATGATATATGTATGCATATATATATACATACATATATGTATATATATATATGTATATATATATATATATATATATATATATATATATATTATATATATATATAATATTATAGATATATATATATAATGCAATAGTTACGTGCCACGCGTAATTTACTCCTTTATATATATATATAAGCACATGTTTATCATTTGAATGCTTATACATTCACATATATACGCACAGGTATTCATTCTCACATACATGCATATGTGTATATCTGAATAATTGCATATAAAAAAAATAGCTGCTTCTTCATTCACCTTTCTGTGAATGTAACTTTGATCATGAGGAATTTGGTGCCCTCAGATGTTTTCCAATAATGAATGGATGTTTCGACGCTGAACTCCCAATCTCTCATGATGGATAGCGAGCAGTGGTCGTCAAATCATTGACCACCTTTTCCTCCTGTTTTCTATCGTAACTGCACTCTTTTGCTCCACTACTAGCAAAACTCTCTCTCTCTGCTGCCCACATCAGCCTGTTATCGCCTGTCTTTGTTTCTCCTCGTGATACCCCGCGGGGTGTGAATAACCTCCATACCGTCGGTGCATCTAATCTTCCACAACTCATCTTGACTAGGAAACGTCATGTTTGTTCCCCCTCGAGCCATCCCTGGCTCATAAGGGCCGGTTTCCCGGTTTCCTTGGCGCATAGGTTCCCCACCTGGACGAGACGCCGGTCCATCGCAGGTGAGCTACAAGATGCAGGAGGAAAGAGTGAGAGAAAGTTGTGGTGAAAGAGTCAGCAGAAGCTCGCCATTACCTTCAGCCGGAGCCACTTGGAGCTTAGGTGTTTCGCTCATAAACCCACACATCACCCGGTCTGAGATTCGAACCTGCGATCCCTCGACCGCGAGTCCGCTGCTCTAACCACTAGGCCATGCGCCTCCACGTGAAACGTCATGCCTGAAAAACGGTTCCGGATTTGGTATTCTTCTACAGAAAGTCGTGATCGGACAGTAAATTCATTCAATGTTATCTTCTTCGCCTTCTTGGATAAAAGAACGACATGGTTGTCTAAAGAACTTGGGGTTGCCGCAACCTTTCTTCCATGTCTATCTTCATATCTCATGACCGGGTCTTTGAGGCAAGTTCTCTTTTACTCTTTTATTTGTTTCATTCATTTTGACTGTGGCCATGCTGGAGCACCGCCTTTAGTCGAGCAAATAGGACTATTAATTATTCTGTCGGTCTCTTTTACCGAACCGCTAAGTTACGGGGACGTAAACACACCATATATTAATATAGATATATATAATATATATATTATATATATATATATATACTTTATTTAAAGCAGCAGAAAATTCAGCAAAACCTGTTATTTGAGTTTCCACGTTGCCGTTCATCGGACAGAGTTACTCAGAGTAACAGGTTTTGTTGAATTTCTGCTGCTTTAATAAGCATATTACTCTACCACTGGTATTTGCACTCTTTTTTCTACCTTGTTTCACACTCACATTATGCGTTTATTCCGGTATATATATATATATATATATTATATATATATATATATATATATATATAATATATATATATATATTATACATATATAATATATATCGGGAGAGTTCACGAAAAAAACAAAAACGAAGACAAGGTGGTGTACAAAACAAACAGATGTATTAGTATAACGCTCAGGAATAGAAAATGTCTTTTACGTTTCTAGCCTCGCTCTTCTTCAGGAAGGGACACAGGAAAAACAAGAAGAGATAAAAATGTGTGTAGTGGCTAACGATCTAATCATGTATGTATATATCTACGTGTGTTTGTCTCACTACCATCGCTTGACAACCGGTATTGGTGCATTAAGGCGGCGGGCTAGCAGAATCGTTAGCACGTCGGGCGAAATGCTTAGCGGTATTTCGGCTGCCGTTACGTTGTGAGTTCAAATTCCGCCGAGGTCGACTTTGCCTTTCATCCTTTCGGGGTCGATAAATTAAGTACCAGTTAAGCACTGGGTTCGATGTAACCGACTTAATACCTATGTCTGTCCATGTTTGTCCCATCTATGTTCAGCCCCTTGTGGGTAATAAAGAAATAGGTATTGGTGCATTTAAGTGTCCGTAACTTAGCGAATCGGCAAAAGAAACTGACAGCATAAGTACTAGG
>NW_021828180.1:0-9073 GCF_006345805.1 Octopus sinensis
TGAACCTTAGAGGGGAATATATTGAATAGAATCATAATTAACTGATCCTCCTGTATTTTCTCTTACCTCAAACCAGGAACTTAGCACGCACTCGTTATATATGCATACCTACATACATATTCTTTTATTCTCTTATTTGTTTCAGTCATTTGCCTGCGGCCATGCTAGAGCACCGCCTTTAGTCGGATAAATCGACCGCACGACTTGTTCTTTGTAAGCCTAGTACTTATTCTATCGGTCTCTTTTGCCGGACTGCTAAGTTACGAGGACGTAAACACACCAACATCGGTTGTCAGGCGATAGTGGGGGAACAAACACTGACACACAAACACACACACACACACACAAACACACACACACACACACACACCACACACACACTCACACACACACACACACACACACACACACACACACACACACACATACGACGGACTTCTTTCAGTTTCCGTCTACCAAATCCACACACAAGGCTTTGGTCGGCCCGAGGCTGCAGTGGAAGACACTTGCCCAATATAATGAATCAGTCAATCTTAAACTATCTGTCACCTATGGAAATGCTCTTGTGCATGCTTTTATCCGTTAAGTAAAATGTGTGTCATTCGATTCAATTTGCTGTCGTTTGTTATTTATTCAACCCGATTTAATATATTCAAATGCTGTTTGATGATTTTAGATATATATATATTATATATATATATATATATAGTAGAAATATATATATATATATAGTAGAAATATGTTACGAAAAGAAAATAATGATATTTTTGTAAATGTCTCATTTATATCTATATATTGACCTACCATAAAAGGCCAATATTGGTAAAATGAGACATACTTATCTACATGACCGAAGCAGCTGTAAGATGTAATCTATACTTATATTTATATTTACTTATATGTATATTCTTTTTTTTTAAATATATTCTACTTATTATACAACATCACTCTTTTATGTACATTCCTTTATGTACACTGATTTGTTCTGCATTTTTATGTTTAATCCTACAGTCTCTTATGTGGTGGTTTAATAAAGTATGTGATTGAGTATTATCCGGTAACTGATATTTGATTTAGATGTATTTCTCCATTTTCTTATCTTGTATATATATATATATATATATATATATATATATATATATATTATATATGTGTGTGTGTGTGTGTGTGTGTGTGTGTGTGTGTGTATATATATTATTACACACACACACACGCATACAGATATATACCTATTATATATATTATACATACATACATAATACATACATACATACATACTATATATATATATATATATATACACACACACACACCCTCTTATTCATTTCATTCACTGGACTGCTGTCATGCTGATGTGCCGCCTCGAAGGGATTCAGTCAAACAGACCGACCCTAATATTTTTTAACGTCCGCTATTTATTTTATCGGTGTCTATGACGATCCCTTAAGTGAAAGTGAGGTAAATAAACCAACCCCGGTTGCCAAGATGCGGGATGTGGGGCACACAAAACCGTTTGTACGCACACACATACACTCCACGGGTTTCTGTTTAGTAACCGTCTACCAAATTTATTCTCAAGTAATTAATCGGCCTGAGGCCAAAATAGAAGGCACTTGTCCCAAGGTGAGACTGAACCGGAAGCTACGTGGTTACGAAGCGATCTCCTTAACCACATTGCTATGCCTGTACACAAACACACACATACACACACGCACACACAGACACTATCTCACACACACACACACACACACACACACACACACACACACTCTCTCTCTCTCTCACACATACACACACACTTTCTCTCTTCTCTTTCGCTTTCTCTCTCACACACTCACGCATTTGATCTAATACAGGAAGAGAGAACATGTTTTTCTAGAGGTCTCTAGAATCTATCGGATCTCGTTTGCCCTTTTCACCGATTTTATCCGAGAGTCTGTGTCCTCTCTTCTCAAAATTAGGCGAGATGAACATTTTACTGGTATAAAATATAGTTAAAGCGATATGTGATAAACATTATCATATATCGCATTAAGCTATGTAATAGTCACCGATTACACAGCATAGATATTGATGTGAAGCTCCAACAGCGGATAAAACATGCCAGCGTAACCTTTGGTCTCCTGAGAAGACGATTATATGAAGAGCATGGTCGGAGACAGCCAGCCATAATTATGTTTTATAAAGTAAGTTGTTGCACACGCGCTACTGTTACAGCTTTGAAAACTGAACATGTTATAAAAGTGATATCTTTATAAATTTGAAGCATGGCTGATAGAATCTGGCTTCTAAATTAGGTGGTGCGAAAGGGCTTGTGGGAAAATCTGCCTATGATCTCATAAATTTGTTTTGAATTTTTGGGGAAAAGAGAACCAGATGTCTGAAGGCAAAAGCAGAAGCAACTGAAAAGAGTTCGATTTGGATCTGGTTAAGGAGGAATGAAAGTGGACTTCAGAAAGTATAATTTATCCTGCAGCGAACTAATGTCTTCGACTGAAATGGTTACAGCAGTCAAGTTAATTTGGATCTGGGGCACCTTAACCATCCAGGAACGAGTGAATTAGTGTCTTCGACTAGACTGGTTACAATACTCAAGTAATCTTGGATTTGGGGCACCTTAACCATCCAGGAGGGCTTAGAAAACTGAAAGAATGCTGCAATAAATGTGTGAATCTGAGAGGGGAATATGTTGAATAAAACCATGATTAACTAATCCTTCTGTATTTTCTTTTAACTGAGAGTCAAGAACTTTTCAGCATCGTCTCGTAATGCAGACAATTGCACTGAATTTGGCAGCAGAGGTGTCCAGGAATTTATGAAGTGGATGCAACCCGGCTCCCGTAGAGTATAAAGAGTTAAGGGCTGAAACACAGGAACGAGGGCGGGAGGTGGTCTTCTAGGCTGAAGATCTTCTACTGTTCAGCTTTATCTAGAGTTTCATGCTACTAGAGATGCCTGAAGAAGAGCTTGCCCATTCAGTGGCTGAACAAACGGCAGTATGTCAGCGAGCTCGGGAAAGTCAATATCTTCTGCGTTGAAACCACCATAATTATGCGATATTAGCTTCGTCGCGCAAACCACGAATGAAAATGGTGGACCATTGGTTGTATGAATAAATGTTTTACTCGTGGATAAGTGAAGAAAAATACACATAAGAGAGACGAATGAAATGATTCAAAGATGTATTTAAAGGAAATACGAAAAATCTGGCATCAGTGTGTGAGTAGTAATTGTGGGTGAATAGCCGATACAAGTTCAGACGGACGAATCGCCTATGAAAGAACACAACACTTCAACATAACCTCAAGCAAACATTTAATGCATAAATGTCAGAGAAGCAAACACTTCGACGGAAACAACAGCATCTCTTCTCACGCAGGACAAGAAATGTAATATCTGCAACTAGACTTATGGATCACGCATTGGCCTACATACTTACATGTATGTACTTGAAAGTTAACTACGGTAGAGAATCGTTCTTCACTCCGTGGGATTGCCGACAAAAATGATATACACACACATATATGGATAATCTATCTATCTATCTATCTATCTATCTATCTATCTATCTATCTGTCAGTCAGTCAGTCAGTCCGGACGGCCATCTATCTGTCTATCCATCATCCATCCATCCATCCATCCACCTCGCTTTTCGCCGTACTTCTTTCACACAGACTTTAATCGTAGTTCTGATTTCTAATTAGTCGTAGAGAACTATGAGAAAGAGAACTATGAGAAAGAGAGAGAGAGAGAGAGAGAGAGAGAGAGAAGAAAAAACGACTTCGTTTAGACAAATTAAGATATATCCTGTGAAGTACATGTGTATCTATTTTACACAAACATACACGTACACATACAATACATACACTCACACACACATATACATACATTCGGATACATACACACTCACACACGCACATATCTATATACATACACACACACACACACACATAGTTTGAGAATGAACAAATAAAGCTGGCCGTTTTTATTATCCAGTTTTTATCGCCCCCAGACACAGATATTTGTAAATACAATATATGTATTTAGTTTGATAATACATATCTAAGTCATTTATCGATTACAAAAGTCAATAAACTCTGATTATAATTTGATTTATTTCAACTTGGTCCTCCAATAACTGATCTTTTCGGCCATTTTGTCTGCAATTATTAATGCTATAAGACATAATAGTTACATTTTATTAGTGATATCGTATTTCATACATATAATAGCTGTAAAGTAAGTGTACCTATATATGTAACCATAACTCTCAAGGACCTTTTGGATCAATCTAAAACGATTGGAAAATTTTGAAAATGTCTATTTTAACCCCTTGCCTGTTCTGTGTATCACACGTGATGCACAAGACACATTTCCATGTCGTCCATGCCTCATATGTGATACAGTTTCCCAATTTCTATGTTCAACCAATGGATTAATTGGGGCGGATGAAAAGAAAGTTTGATATGACTAAAAGCTTATGAAACAAAAGTTTGAAATGCTTAAAACAGATTTACGAAAATGCTTTGGACAGACGAAAGGTTAATATGTTTAAATAAGAATATAGTTATTATCATTCATGTTTGATATAATAGTTGCTAAACTACGCAACTATATGTCTTTTAACTGCTGTCATCACTACAATGATGTGCTCAAGTTTTTCCTGTCTCCATCTTCAAGCTTGGATTCACTTTGCCATTTCTGTACGACAGCCTAACTTACGATGACATAAACTGTTACGACAATGTTGTTGTAATAGTTACAATTTTAATGAAATGGAGTAATTATCTCTCGTTTTTGGATTTGGTTTGCAAGATTTTTTATATGAGTTGAAGCATATTCTCTTGTTAACGGGGAGAGTCATTTTCTTTTTGTGCCTTATAATTTAACACACTCACCAGTAAAATTTCCACTTATTTCTTATTTTTATTTTCCTAAAATTTTCGTTGCGTCTTGCAACCTTTTCAATAGTCTTGACTCTGTCCGTAAATAACGGACAGAGTCAAGATTATTTACGGATAGAATCAAGACTATTTACGGACAGAGTCAAGACTATTGGAAAAGGTTTCAAGACGCAACGAAAATTTTAGGAAAATAAAAATAAGAAATAAGTGGAAATTTTACCGGTGAGTGTGTTACATTATAAGGCACAAAAAGAAAATGACTCTCCCCAGACACATATTTAGAAGCTATTAAGTATTTTAAACACATCTGTTTTCCAACTACTTTTCACGGCCAGACTATCCGATGTCCTTACATATTTGATGTTCGCGGCGCGCTCCCATTATTCTTTTGATTGTGAGTTTCTTTACAATTTATGCTCGAATTGTTTGACCACGTCATATTCCCATCATCTTGGAGATCTTTCTCCAAGTAGTCTCTTCCGATCTTTTGGGTTCCACTCGACAAGTGCACAGGTATCGATGTTGTCTGTGAGTATTGTTCCATGACCAGCTCTGCAGAACGTGTGCATTCGGTATATTTCTCTCGGTATTCCTCGATATTCCGAAGATTCTTCTTCTTCTTCTTCTTCTTCTTCTTCTTCTTCTTCTTCTTCTTCTTCTTCTTCTTCTTCTTCTTCTTCTTCTTCTTCTTCTTCTTCTTCTTCTTCTTCTTCTTCTCTTCTTCTTCTTTGTCTTCTTCTTCTTCTTCTTCTTATCTTCTTCTTCTTCTCTTTATTCTGCTTTTTGTTGTCATTGTTCTCTTTTGTTCTTCCTGTAATGGTGATGGCGGTGTTGAAATTTTTAGCAGCGGAAAATTTAACTTCATACTTTTCTCGCCTTGTGTTGTTGTTACTGTTGCTATTGTTATTGTTGCTGTTGTTGTTGTTGTTGTTGTTGTTGTTACTGCTGCCGCCGCTGACACTAATTTTTGCAGCATCGCTATTCTGTTCTGCGGACAACTGGTTCCGCTTCTTACCGGACGAACAAATCCTCCCTGCAATCTTTTCAACCAAATATTGAGAGGCATGTTTGCTAAGCAAACACCAGCTTAACCTCTAATGGCTATAGACAGAGAAAAATCACCTGCTCCCTAAAATCCTGGTTAGTTCATGTATAAATCGATAACAAATGATAAATATATAACTTTGTGTAACAATAGAAATAACAAACTTACGGGATCGATGTATAATACATCGATAGACGAACAAGCAAAATAATAACAACAACAAGAACAAAAATAATAATAATGATGGCTGATATAAATTTTGGTTGGTTGTTTGCTTTATATTATACAGAGAGAGGTGGGAAAGAGTAAAAGCGAGATACGGAAAAAATTAACATCGAATGTGCAGGATTCGTATACGCGCAAGGCTTGTTGATGTGAGAGTGAATGGAGGTATTAAGTGCCAAAGTAGTTATGGGAGGCGAATATATTTTTTGAAAATTACAATTCATTTCTTCATTTTGTGAAAAGCAAGAAACTAATAAAAATTAAATTATAATTATTACATGTATTAATATAAAATATTTCTTGATATTGCTCGTGGCGGTAAAAGTATTACTTCCAAAGTTTCCGTCGTATGACTAGTAGTAAGAGTAGTTTCAAATTTTGATAAAAGGCCAGCAATTTTAGTGGGAGGGTTAAATCGCTTACATCGATCCAGTATTTATTTTACCGACCCCACGAAGAGATGAAAATCAAAGTCGACCTCGGCAGCATTAATAATGATGATGATGAAAATAATAATAATAAGAATAACAACCTTTTCTTACTATAGGCACAAGGCCTGAAATTTGGGGGGAGGGGGTAAGTCGATCAATCAGATCAACCTCAGTACTTGACTGGTACTTAATTTATCGAAAGGATGGAAGACAATGTCAACCTCGGCAGAATTTGAACTCAGATCGTAAGGACGGACGAAATGCCGCTAAGCATTTTGCCCGGCATGCCAACAACTCTGTCAGCTCACCGCCTTATAATAATAATAATAATAATAATAATAATAATAATAATAATAATAATAATAATAATAATAATAATAATGATGATGATGATAATATAATAATAATAATAATTATAATAATAATAATAATAATAATAATAATAATAATAATAATAATAATAATTAAAAAATAATAATAATGTTTACTGGTATGAACATCATCCTGAGCCAGTCGTTGAAGGTAAAAATGTTATTATCCTCTGGAATTTTCCAGTCAACACTGACAGAACGATCCAGGCTAATCGGCCAGACATAATTATTAAAGACAGGGAAGAAAATACTTATAGATTAATAGATGTAAGTGTTCCCACTGATAAAAATATATCTGTAAAGGAATTTGACAAACTAAGTAAAAAGTAAGGAGTGTTCCTGTTATTGTAGGCGCCCTAGGTATGATAAAAAAAGGGATGTCAGAAACATCTAGATAAGATCCCAGGTGAACCATGACTCAGAGAAATCCAAAAGATTGTACTGACAAGTACTGTCAACATCCTTAGAAAAATCCGATCCATTTAAATGTCTGTGTTGTATTACATGAAAATATTTAGCTACTTCACCTCCCCAAACTTTCAGTCATACTGTAACATCTATTATTCTTCACTCGCCCCAGGACACTGGGTGTGTCTCGGCGACTGACTGTAACAAACATGCAGATTAAAAGTAAATAATAATAATAATATATAATAATAATAATAATAATAATAATATTAATAATAATAATAATAATAATAATAATAATAATAATAATAATAATATAATAGAATAATAATAATAATATAATAATAATAATAATAATAATAATATAATAATAATAATAATAATAATCATCATCATAATACTTTCTACTATAGGCACAAAGCCTGAAATTTGGGTGAGGGGGATAGTCGATTATATTGACCCCAGTACTCAACTTGTACTTAATTTATCGACCGCGAAAGGATGAAAGGCAAAGTCGACCTCGGCGGAATTTGAACTCAGAACGTAATAATAATAATAATAATAATAATAATAATAATAATAATAATAATAATAATTTAAGATTTTGTTTATATGCCAATCACTACAACTTTCTACCTGATATACTTTCAACCTGATCGTTTCTGTTCGGTGAAATGAAACTTTCTTTAACGTACTTTATATAATCTAGTTGGGGAAAATTTCTTTTGGATTCTGTCACAAGGTGCACTCAACGAAAGTATGCAATAATCTGCACATTGTATCTTCTCCGTCAGCAACTGATGGTATGCGGCTGAAAATGTTAACCGTATAGGTTTCTTTTGAAAAATCTTCTTCATACAGTTTTGGAAAGCATTCTTCAGAATAATGTACATTTATTTCTGTTTCTCGGGAGTCGGAGCTTCTTACGAATTTTAAAGCCAGTTAAATTACATTTCATTGTCAGATTTCGATGTCTTATAGATAGATTCTTCGGTCCAGATATCGAATCTGACCTTTTTGACTGGCCAACCCTAGCATATTGCTTATAAAGTTCTTTTGCAATTTCCAAACAAAAATAAAATGAATGAATATAACATACACACAAACACATATAGGAACATACTCAAACACATTGGAACACACATATACAATCACACACACACGCACACATACTTATACGAACTCACATATATATACGAATACACACGCACACACATATATATTTATATATACAAAAATGTCATACTGTGACAATTGAAATGTAAAGCAAATTAGACTTTTGTTAAGATATGAAATTATCTGATACTGCTTATTGCCAGTGCAATGCTTAATACGAAGAACTGTATTAATATAGTGAATCCAAAACCTTATGTATTTCGTAGTGACTGTGTGGTCACCGCCACCGCCGCCACCTCCTAATGAAATAGAAGAGGCAATTTATTTGAAGTAGTCTTATGTATATGAACGTAGTATGATCTGAAAATAGATTTTTGTATGGTTTAACTAGATTTTCTTTTAAATATACGCCTATTAGTATTATTAGTATGGCAATAGTATGTACACACACACTCACATATAAATACGTATAAGTGTGTTAGTGTGTGTATATTTATTTCTATATCTAAATCTATCTGTCTATATTCATTATATGCACACACACATATAATGTATATGCATATATATATATTA
>NW_021828181.1:5000-9012 GCF_006345805.1 Octopus sinensis
CTGTGCGGCCCGATATCAAATAATCTATGTCCCAGTACTGGTCTGCGGCCCGATTCTGGTTCGCGGTCGGGCGGTGGTTGCACTGGATTAACCATTAAGCAAAATTAACATGTGCTTAAGGCCTCAAGGTAAGAGGAGGGATCTAGTCTGCACTGAACCCACGTCTACATTGTGCTCAAATGTGCCTCCAATGTCCTCCTGATGTACCACAATATGTCTTTTACCTAAGAGGTTGAGTTTGATTTGAGGGAGCTTTGGTCGCCATTTTTAGCTGGTCAAACAACCACAATGAGACTGCTTCATTTTCTCGAAATTTTTCTGTGGTTATTATTGGTTAGCTCCAAGGTAATCCTTATTGAGCAGGTATGCAAACAAACACAATCCTTTTGTGACTACCCAGTCCACTGATACCAGCAATGGTAAATGATTTACGGTACAGAACAAATCACTTTAAAATTATTAAGATAATATTCGGAGTGGTTCATATGATCGGAAATATAATTTTGAAGTGTTCACGGTGTTATAGTGAGGATCTGATCAAAGATTTTGTAATTGATAAAATAAAACAGGAGAAAACTTTCAAAGTCTAAATAAAATGGAAGTATATAAAAATATGCAATGTTTTCAATCTTATTGGTAGATATGTTTCATTCTGAAAAATAGAATTTATTTTATGGTCTATTATTGTTTATATTTTGAATTAGACATATATGGGGGCACCAAAATCCGTAAGTGCTTAGGGCCGCAATGGGCATTCATCCGGTCCTGGGCAGTGGTAGACCCTTCGCTACCAACACATATTTCACTCTGTTACCCATTTTATCGATGTTCATTGTCGAACAGCTAGTTCCGGTGAAAAGATAAATACACACCGGCCATGCTTGCGTGGTCTCTACCCCGCCTCTCTATCATTCTCAAACACGCGCACGCACGCGCGCACACACTCACACACGCACACACACACACTTATGTGACTGGAATTCTTCAGTGTCTTTCAGCTAAATTCCACTCAAAAAGTATTGGTCGAGGAGGGGCCACAATAGCAGAAAAATAACTTTGAAAGATGCATGTGGTATCGCAA
This sequence comes from Octopus sinensis, assembly GCF_006345805.1. Taxonomy (NCBI): domain Eukaryota; kingdom Metazoa; phylum Mollusca; class Cephalopoda; order Octopoda; family Octopodidae; genus Octopus; species Octopus sinensis. Next base: position 6,082 of record NW_021828181.1, read on the forward strand.
CGGGGTTGAAACAGGATGTCCATGGCTGCAAATTGGATGTCTTACCTACACAGCTATAGTCACTGCACATACATACATACATACATACATACATGCATACATACATACATACATACACACATACATACATACATGGATACATACATACATACATACGTACGTACGTACATACATACATGCATACATACATACATGCATACATACATACATATATACATGCATACATACATACATACATACATACATACATACATACATGCATTCATACATACATGCATACATACATGCATACATGCATACATACATACATACATACATACATGCATACATGCATACATACATACATACATACATACATGCATTCATACATACATACATACATACATACATGCATTCATACATACATACATACATACATACATACATGCATTCATACATACATACATACATACATACATACATACATACATACATACATACGTACGTACATGCATACATACATACATACATACATACATGCATACATGTATACATACATACATACATACATACGTACATACATACATACAATTTAAATAGACAAAGTCACATATATATGTACAATGTACACATACACAGACACACACTATAAGTATATATACTGTACATAATGCATACATATATATATATATATATATATAATATATATATATATATATATAATATATATATATATATATATATAATGTATAGATACATATCTATGTGAGGGAATCTATATATCTATCAAACTATCTATATCTATGAATGTGCATATATGTGTGTGATTTGTGTGTGTGTGCGTATTTATATTTATACATACTCACTACATATATAGAGGAGCAACAAAAATAAAATAAAAAACAATAATCGAAGATAAAACAAAACAAAGAAGCAGAGAATATAAAATAAAAGAAAAACATAAGCAACAAAAAAAAGCAAAGAAATTAATAATCTTAATAACAAAGAAAAAAAATATCGCAGACATTTTCTATATAACATACAAGGACATCAATATCATCTCGAACAACTACCAATAAAAGTACTAAATATACATCGACAACTGTGTGAGTAACGGAGTGTTGTTTACAAGAATCAAAGTGCTTGTGTGGTAAACAACAAATAGAGAGAGAGAGAGACGGAGAGACAGAGAGACAGAGAGACAGAGAGAGAGAGAGAGAGATAGAGAAGGAGGAGAGAGAGACAGAGAGGGGGAGCGGGGAGAAAACAGAGAACTAACAAAACAAACATTTGTAGCAATTTACCATTTCAACAAAGAAAACCATTTATAGTTTGCCGAAGGATAGTTAATTTCTATCTACTCACTTCCAAATGAAACATAAACACACACACACACACACACACACACACAAACACAAACACACACACAAACGCACACGCACGCACGCACACACAGTGACAGGAGTGCGTGTGTATGTGTGTGTGTGTGTGTGTGTGTGTGTGTGTGTGTGTTAGGATTTTATTTTGCATGTGTGAATGTTGTGTTATGTCGTTTGGTGCGTGTATGTTCATAGTTCGCGTTGTGTGTATTGTCGTCTGTTGCTCTTACGCTATACGAAGCTAAGCAGACGATTGTGTATGTTTCGTGTTGTGTGAACGTGTATACATGCATTCAGATTGGTGTAGAAGTTTTATGTTCGTGTCCAGGCATATAAATACATTCACACATACATACATACAAACATATCTACAAACATACATACACTCATGCATATATGAGTGTATTATATATATATATATATATATATATATAATAAATGCGCCCTTTTAAAGCCTAGCCAGGCTCATGGGCCCGGTTTCCCGGTTTCCTGGACGGGACGCCAGTCAATCGGAGCGTTACTCATTTTTGCCAGCTGAGTGGACTGGAGCAACGTGAAATAAAGTGCTTTTGCTCAAGAAAACAACGCGTCGCCTGGTCCAGGAATCGAAACCCCAATCTTACGATCATGATGCTGACACCCTAACCACTAAACCACACGCCTCCACACACACACGTATGTATGTATGCATATGGTTTCGATGCGAATGGGTTTGTTATACAGCGCCGAGTTTTACAATCCTCTAAATAATGGTACTTATATGTGCTTATGGCGATCACCGTGCAATGACTAAGGAAAATAGCCTAATAATGGGGCTTTCCCATAGGCCTTCCCATCCGCGTGAAACTCGAACCCACATCCCTTTGTTAACGCGACTAAGTTTGTAACCATCACACTGGGAATTAGCCTCCCTGTTTTTCTCAAATTTAAGAACTATATTAGTTCGTAGTTGTTTTTTGTAAAAAAAACTATGTGCTTCTGGTGAGAATGGTTTTGTTATGCGGTGTCGAATTTTACAATCCTATACATAATAATAAGGGTATTTATATAAGCTTAAGGCTTAATGTGATCACCGTGTAATGACTTTAAAAATAGTCTAATAATGGGAGCATATAAGCCCCCGACAGAAAAAAAAGGCTTTCCCATGCGTGTCGGACTCGAACCCACACCCCTTTATTAACGCGACTATAAGTGTATTGCCATTATGTATACATATGACCAACGAATGGTGTGTGACTTTGGTAGAGGAAAACTGTGTTTGTCTATCTATCTGTCTATCTATCTGTCTATCTATCTATCTATCTATCTATCTATCTATCTATCTATCTATTGATGTACCTACATATCTGTCTACGTCTGTTTGTCTGTCTGTCTATCTATCTATCTATCTATCTATCTATCTATCTATCTATCTATCTATCTATCGATCGATCGATCGATCTATCTACCTATCTATCGATTTATCTACATATCTGTCTACGTCTGCCTGTCTGTCTATCTATCTATCTATCTATCTATCTATCTATCGATACACTTTGATCAGACTTCGTTATATAATACACACACATATGTA
>NW_021828182.1:0-7500 GCF_006345805.1 Octopus sinensis
TATATATATATACATATATACGACGGGCTTCTTTCAGTTTCCGTCTACCAAATCCACTCACAAGGCTTTGGTCGGCCGGGGCTATAGGAGAAGACACTTGCCCAAGGTGCCATAAGAAGAAAATGGAGATTGGGAAGTTTATAATTGTTTATTAATAACTGCATGTATGTAAATATATTATATATAAAATTGAACACACATACTCGAGGTACATGTTAGATCGCTGGGCGGCTGCACTTTTGTGTGTGTATATATATATATGCATATATATATATATATATATATATATATATATATATATATATATATACATACATACACACGCATACACACGCATATACACGTGTGTATATATATGTATGTACGTGCAGAAGTTTACGAATATGTGTGTAATATGCCACTAGGTGTGTGGGGGGGGGGCTGGTAAATGTGGACGGGCCAAAACATCTTTAGTGTCTTTACACAAGATGGGAGAGATGAAGTTAGAGAAACGACATGTCTGGACATGTGTAACGATCAACACAACCGCAGTTCATCAAACAGCTAATAGCTGTCTGACTTTTTGCTTAGCCCTAGGTCAATCATCACGAGACAGACCTCTAATCAAGGAATTCTATTCGTGACCATCGCTTTCAGATACATAGTTAACATTAGACATATATATAACTAATATGTCTAATGTTTCAAATTTTGGCACAAGGATAGCAATTTCTGGGCAGGGTGTACGTCGAAATCATCGACGACGCCAGTACACCACTGGTACTTATGTTATCAACCCTGAAAGGATGAAGGGTAGAGTCGACCTCGGCGGAATTTGAACTTGGAATGTAAAGACGGACGAAACACCGCTAAGTATTTTGCACGGTGGTGGTGGTGAGGGTGGGAGTGGCAATGGTGGTGGTGGTGGCGACGATAGTGGCAGCGGCGGGCGGTTATGGTGGTGGCAGTGGCCGTGGTGGTGATGGTACGGTGCGGTGCTGTTGTTCTGGTTGTGGTTGCAGTGCTAGTATCGGTGGCGGTTGTAGTGATAATGCCAGTAGCAGTGGCGGAGGCGGAGGCGGTGGCGGTGGCGGCGGCGGCGGTGATGATCACGATACTAAGGTTGCTTTGGTCATCGTGGCCATGGTGATGATACTAATCATAGCAGTGAAGTTGGTTCCAGATGATACGTACGTTGCCATGGAGGCTCTGTTTACGCATCACCGAACCAGGAATTACCGCCTGTTTCATTTGTTATTAACTCTATTTTAACAACAATAAATCGTGTCTTTGTTTAGCATTCAGGTTCAATGAAAGGAAGGCCAAATCCATATGCTCATACATACGCATAAATATATTTATGTAAGTAACATTGGAAGGCGCATGGCTCAGTGGTTAGAGCGTCGAGCTTACGATCGTGAGGTTGTGAGCTCGAATCCCAGACCGGGCTGCGTGTTGTGTTCTTGAGCAGGGCACTTTATTTCACGTTGCTCCAGTTCACTCAGCTGTAGAAATGAGTTGCGACGTCACTAGTGCCAAGCTGTATCGACCTTTGTCTTTCCCTTGGATAACACTGGTGGCGTGGAGAGGGGAGGCTGGTATGCATGGGCGACTGCTGGTCTTCCATAAACAACCTTGCCCGGACTTGTGTCTAGGAGGGTAACTTTCTAGGTGCAATCCCATGGTCATTCATGACCGAAGGGGATCTTTACCCTTTATCGTATATATGCGTGTATGCATGTATATATATATATATATATTATATATATATATATATATATATTATATATATATATATATATATATATATATATATCAATAATATCAAAGGGTAATCTGAAATATTAGAAATTCCATTACCAGTGGCTTAGCGTGTAACAATTTAGTCAATAGACTATAGAAGGTAAATGCTTTTATTTTTCATTCCCTTCGAAATTTTATCCCTAATAGTGGTTTGGAATTTAACTGTCCTCTCTAGCGTATAGTTAGTCCTATGATAGATACCTCTCATGTGTTTAAATGTACACTGTATTATTTATATATATATATATATATATATTCTTTCGGACATTCCTCTGTCTCTTGTTTCTGAAGAAGAGCTTTGCTCGAAACATAAAACCACCTTTCTTTACTTCCCTGAGCGTCTGCTAATACTGTGTATGTACCACAAGCAACAATTAGAAGGACAGGCAAAAAAGACGGGTCATTATTGGCTTTCTTTCATGAGTCAGGTCCCACAAGTAACGACCATTTCGGGCAGTTACACTTGTGATAGCTCGATCTGGTGGTTGCCCCCCCCCCAAAGAGTCTAAGCAAAAAGCACGAGACCCCTTTGTAAGAAAGCTAGCGAATATGTACGGCAACAAAGACAAAAATACAAATTAACGAAAAAACGGAGAACATGGTACACAATTACGAATACAAACAACAAGAAATAACAACAGGCGTCTTTCGACTGAGAACGAATCAAATTTATCTGGCGTGTATCCATCCATCTATCCATCCATCCATCTTTACATACATACATACATACATACATACATACATACATACATACATACATACATACGTTCAGTGTATTTGTAAGATGAACAGAATATGCACTCCATCTGATTACTTACTATGAAGCTTATGGTATCTCACATTTAAATCCTGTTTATCAATATGTAATATATATATATATATATATATATATATATATATCACCTTGATGTCCTCGTTCCGGACGTGATCTGCGAGCGACGTTCCCATCATCGACCTTTCCATGGCTCCCTACGCAGTAAGCAGATGTTGTTCTTCCTTCTCCATCAAGGCCCAAGTCTCTCATGCGTGTAGCACTGCAGGCAAGACTGTGCTGTTGAAGAGATTGTCGCGAGTTGCTCTGTCTAGGTTCGCGTTCAGTACATCCTTCACCGAGTTGAATGCTCTCCATCCTGCTCTTACCCTTCGAGAGATCTCATTCTCCATCTCTCGCCTCATAGTCACTTCTTTATCGAGGTACATATTGCTTCACACCTCATCTATATCATCGCCACTCCACATGAAACGGAAAATAAGGATGGAGAAGAAATGCCAGTCGCAAAATGTGTTTCATAAAAGATGCAAGTCTATAGCAATTATGTTGCGAGCGAAAGAACCCGCTTAAACGAGAATATAAAAAAGAAGAAAGCAAAGTCTTCAGTGTGAGTATGTGGTTTTTGGAGTCAACCGCGTCCTCCGCTTCATTTTTTGTAAATCACTCATTCTCATTTAATTGTATATATTTTAATTGTTTGTTTATTCATACGTTTCGTCTCATTCGATACCCTGACCCCAATGTTTGTTTTGTCTGTCCTTGTATCGGCCTCTCTTTTTCTTAACCTCATAGTTAATAAAGAAATTGATTGTTAGGCGACCGATCAGTACGCCCTCAGACCGTATGTACTTGCTTTTCGTACGGTTGATCTTCACACCATCCGCCGAACCCCTGAAGTCCACTTCGTCCAGCATGGCCCGCAGCTGTTTGGTGCTCTCCGCAATCAGTGCTTTGTCATCAGCGAATCTTAGATGGGTGAGCAACACTCCAGTTATCCTTATGGCTCTGTTCCAGTTCATGTCTTGTATGACGATCTCGAGTCATACCGCGAAAAGCTTAGGTGAGGTAGCGTCTCCTTAGGTGAGGTAGCGTCACTCTTCTCCACCGGAACATTCACTGTTGAGGATAACAGGGCAAAATTCGTTGTACATCCAGTATTCGCTTCCCTAAAAAGGTTGATGTACTGCGTCGTCACACTTTGTTTTCCTCCATTTTGCAGTACTGCGTTGATTTCGACATTGTCGAAGGCTTTCTCATAATCAATGAACGTAACGCACAAAGGCCGCCGGTAACCTTCGCTCGTTGTTTAACAAAGATTTTCTTTCCCCTAACGACGTAGCTCAAATTCTGCATTATTTTGAACGAATTTTTTTGCATTTTGCATTAATGCAGACATGTAAGTAATTTATTTATTTTTAAATATGATAATATAAATTATTTACATGTATTTAAGTTACGAAACAATTTGTCATGATTTTAGGATTTTTTTTTTTCATTGTTAAATAAAAGTTCATCTAAAGTTCATTTATGACTTTATATGTACGTACGTATATATGTATGTATATATGTATGTATGTGTGTATGTATGTATGTATATATGTATGCATGTATGTACGTACGTATATATGTATGTATGTATGTATGTATGTATGTATGTATGTATGTATGTATGCATGCATATATGTATGTGTGTGTGTATAAATTAAAACACGATATGGTCACAGCTGGAGTGTCTTAGATCATATGGCTGGTCTGTCTGAGTTCACTGGGAACTAAACAACAACAACAACAACAACAACAAAAGCAACAACAACTGATTATAGCGTTTTTTGTTTCTTTGTAATTAAAATTCACATTTCTTTTTCTTTTTTTTTTGTGCGTATTACTTTGATTGAAAAATGGTAAAAGAAGATTAATTAAATAGATTAAGAATTACTGTTGGTCGAATCGATATGTTATTGTAGTTGGTTGGTGTCTCTCCTTCACCACTTTATTCGTCTCCCCCCTCCCCCGACTTCTCACCTAGGTCGTACGTAACCGTCACCTCAGGCCCTTCACAAATCACTATGGCCAAACTCCGTCTCCCTGCAGATGTTATCCTTGCAGTCAAGAAGAATATCAGCCACACTGATCTCATAGGTCTCAAAGTGAGTCTTGTGAGAGCCATAGATACAGTGTGATCCCCATCAACCATTAAACTATACAGCAATCCCTCGACTATCGCGGGTGTTACATTCCAAAACCTACCTCGGAAATAATCAAAAGCTAAAAAATTATAAATACCTATCGGTCGCAGAAACCCGAGGATATTACTGAGGAGTACGTGATTTAAATTCACGTATATTAGCCAGAAAAATCTACGATGTACTGAATGCACGAAAGGTCACTAAGAGAAAGTCGGAGCACGACTGAATTTTCGTGGATATTTTTTTTTCTAGTGTTGAATTTAGCTTGGAGTAAATAGTGAAGTATAACAGCTTTTAAAATGAATAAGGTAGACTATTGAAAAGGTTGCAAGACGCAACGAAAATTTTAGGAAAATAGAAATAAGTGGAAATTTTACCGATGTGTTAAATTATAAGGCACAAAAAGAAAATGACTCTCTCCAGACACAACAGAATATGCTTCAACACACGAACTCATATAAAGAATTTTGCAAACCAAATCCAAAAACTGGTACTTTTTTCATCGACCCTGAAAGGATGAAAGGCAAAGTTGACCTCGGTGGAATTTGAACTCAGAACGAAGTGGCAGACGAAATACCGCTAAGCATTTCGCCCGGCGTGCTAACGTTTCTGCCAGCTCGCCGCCTTTAAATATTCTTTTCTACTCTAGGCACATAGCTCGTAATTTTGGGAGAAGGGGTCAGTCGATTAGATCGACTCCAGTTCGCAACTGGTGCTTAATTTATCGACCCCGAAAGGATGAAAGATAAAATCGACCTCCGCGGAATTTGAACTGAGAACATAAAGACAGACGAAATACCTATTTCTTTACTACCCACAAGGGGCTAAACACAGACGGGACAAACAAGGACAGACAAACGGATTAAGTCGATTATATCGATCCCAGTGCGTAACTGGTACTTATTTAATCGACCCCGAAAGGATGAAAGGCAAAGTCGAACTGGGCGGAATTTGAACCCAGAACGTAGCGACAGACGAAATACCGCAAAGCATTTCGCCCGGCGTGCTAACGGTTCTGCCAGCTCGCCGCCTTACATGTTAATTATCAAATAATATAAGCAGATGTTAACATTGAACTATTTTCTAGAGCTAGATTTCCATTAGGGCAATACGTAAAGTAAAACAGTTTTTAACCAGTAATAAGATGCCTTAGGTATACCTGTATTTGTGAGTGACCCGAGAAAATCCACGGATGATAAGAGTTCAATCTGATAGTTAATTACTTGCTGCAAACTGCATTGAAGGGGGTTAATAAAATAAAATATACGTTCCTCTTTATAATGTAATAAACAAGAGACGTAGGAGAGGTTGTGTGGTAAGAAGCATGCTTACCAACCACATGCGTGGCACCTTGGCCAAGTGTCTTCTACTGTAGCCTCGGGCCGACCAAAACCTTGTGAGTGGATTTGGTAGACGGAAACTAAAAGAAGCCCGTCGTATACATGTATCTATATATATATATATGTATTGGTGTGTGTGTGTACGTTTGTATGTCTGTGTTTGTCTCCCCCCCCCGCCAACATCGCTTGACAACCAATGCTGGTGTGTTTACGTCCCCGTAACTTAGCGGTTCAGTGAAAGAGACCGATAGAATAAGTACTAGGCTTACAAAGAGTAAGTCCTGGGGTCGATTTGCTCCACCATGGCCGCAGTCAAATGACTGAAACAAGTGAAAGAGTAAAAGAGTAGTTGATAAAACACGTATGTTCTAATTTTTAAGAAAGTTCATAAATTTATATTTTTTACGTTATACTTGTGCACAAATCATGTTTTTTCGTCTTCAAAATACAACAACGGGCTGTAAAAAAAAATGACTCCACACCTGAGTTCTCTTGTCAATATATTAAATCCATAGCTTCAGGCTTTCAGGTTTTTAATTTTTTTTCTTTTCTCACTCTAAATTCCGTTCTATGTTTGCAAAGCTCAAACGATGGACGCACTTGTTTTCTCCTCTCTCTCTCTCTCTCTCTCTCTCTCTTTCTCTCTCTCTCCCCTTTTTTCTCTCTCTCTCTTTCTATCTCTTTCCCTTTCTCTCTCTTAATTTTGTTTGCTTCTTTCTTTCTCACTCTTTCTCTCTCTCACTCCCTTTCATCATCACTACACTCTCTCTTTCCCATTTTCTGTATATATATATAAATAGCAGAAATATGTTACGAAAAGAAAATGGAAAATACACGTGGAAATGTAAGGGTAAAATATGAAAAATCAACGAAAATGCATATTGCAAATAGAAAAAGGCTATTTATGACAGGTAGTGACAAATATATACATTTAGATTGACTGAGGTAGTAATACGAGTCATAAAGGTCATTAGTATGAGATGATTATGAGATGATAATAAAGTAAGAGAACAAAACGAACCTGTAGTTTACGCGAAGGCTATTCATCGTTTGAACAACACCGGTTAATATACGGTGTTAGGTCTAATAGTTCCTGAGAAAAAATATATATAATATATATATATAGATATATATATATATATATATATAATATATATATATATATATATATATATATATATATATAATATTATATATATATTTATATATATATATACTATATATGTACTTGTATTATATATATATACATATATATGTACATGTATGTATATATATATACATAATATATATATGTGTGTGTGTGTATTTATATGTATGTATGTATGCATACGTATATATATGTGTATATATTTATATGTATATATATATAAATGTATGTATATATATATCTATCTATATATATTGTTATATTTCGGAATGG
>NW_021828183.1:0-8960 GCF_006345805.1 Octopus sinensis
TGAATTAGCCAACTATATCTTTCACATCAGGAAATTCCAGAGCAGGAAGTGATATAAAGTAATTACCGTAACAGAAAATCCTCACTTAATTATCAGCTTGCCACCCAATGTGTTTATGTAGCAGTATATACACCCAGTGTGTATATGTGGCAGTATATACACCCAATGTGTATATGTGGTAGTATATATGACGTGCATATATGCATACGTAAATATACATACATGCATGTATGCATACACTCATATACATACATAAACGTACATGGGATCATATGTACACCGACATACATATATATGTACATGTACACATGCATACACATATATATTTATACATATATATGGATATATACATACACACACACACACACGCGCGTGAGCGTCTTATTAATAATTTGCATGTACCTCGTTTTTTTGTGTTTTTTCTCCATTTTTTGAGGGATTACACACACACAGACACACACACACGCGCGCGCACGCACACACGCGCACACACACACACACACCCACACACACACAGAGTGTAGCCCCGCTTATTCGCGGTTCGGCATTCGCAGTCCCGGTTATTCGCGGAACTGATAATTGTTTCCAGAAGCAACCGCATATTCGCGGAATCGTAAATATCGTCCGTGATTTTTTTTATGCCATTTTTCGAGGCAATATATACTTTTCCACAATTTTTATGGCTAAACTATTAATAATAATACACCGTATTTTCCGGTCTACTGGACGTCCCTTCGCAACTGAAGATCCCTCTGGTGAGAATAGCCTCGCATCACGTCGCTTGATTTTTTTTTTAGATACAAGTACACTGTATCTTGTATCTCTTATTCCTGTTTTCAATCAAAGCTTGCTAATTCGTACAGCGACAACCAACGCAAGTTTTAAAATCAACGCTACATTTGATCATACACAATGTTTATTTCAATAGGATAATTTTTAAGATCGTGAGTCAATATAGCCTCATGGTAATTAGGTTACTTGCTGGTCCCTCCCTCCCTCTCGCACTCTCTATTATTATTATAGTATAAATTACTCTATCAAGTGGTAATACATACTAAATTTTCAAAGCCATCATTATTCTTAATCTCTGCTCAATTTCCCCATTTGTGGTATGCGCATACTAGACGCAATGAAGATGTTTTGTAGGGTTTTGGGGGGTGGGGGAAACTGCTTCTAATAGCTATCTCCAGTATTTTGTTGGGTGCTGTGTTTTTCGTAGCGTGTTAATAAAGCCCTAAGATGCCGCCCAAAGGCCCTACACCTTTTGAGATTTCTGGTAGTGAACCTAAGCGCCAGAAAAATGTTATGACGCTCCATGAGAAGGCACAGTTGCTGGATATGTTCCGGGAAGGTAAAAGTTAATGCTGCAGTAGATCGCTATTAAGTTGTCGAAGGAAAGCACCATACGCTACACAAAGAAGAACGAGGTGGCGATCAGGACTACCGTAGCAGTAAGTTTCTGTGAAAGTGCCAAAAGATAACGATAATGAGAAATGAGCACTTCGTTAGGATGGGTTCTGCTTTGGTATTGTGGATCCGTGACTGCAAGAAGAAAAACACCGCCTTGAGCGGTAACATCATCCGCGAGAAAGCGCGGACATTATACCAGCAGTTCGACAGAGGAGACGGAGCAGAAGGCACCGAAGAACCGCAACCAAGACCATTGAAAGCACCGGAGCCCGAAGATTTTCAAAACCAGCAAGGGATGGTTTGACCGTTTATAGAAACGGTTTAAAATAAAGTGTTTCCCTGCATGGAGAGACAGCATCAACGGACAAAAAAAGCCACCAAGAAGTACCTCAAGACCTTCAGGTAGATCATCGAGGACAAGAGATACAAGCCGGAACAGGTTTTCAGTATGGACGAGACTGGCTCGTTCTAGAAGAAGATACCTTCCAGAACGTGCATAATGAAGGATGAAGCCAGAACCCCAGGATTTAAGGCACAGAAAGACAGACTGAAGCTAATTACGTGTGGCAATGCTGCTGGCTTCATGATGAAATCAGGACTCATTTACAAGTCCGCGAACCCGAGGGCCTTCTAAGATAAGAATAAAAATCTGCTGCCTGTCCACTGGATGCACAACCCCAAGACCTGGATTACCAAAAGTCTAACTTTGAATTGGTTCCATCAATGTTTCATCCCTCAAGCCAAGGAATATCTCCAAAATGTTTGCGTGGAATTCAAGGTGTTGCTTCTTGTGCGTTGACTAGCTTCAGCTAACGAAGCTAGTCAACACACAAGACAGCTATTATGCTCCCCCACCACAAAAAGCCATCACGTGGACTCTGTTGAGAGTAATAAGAAACAATTATGAACTTTTTTATTACACTTAACTTTTTTAAATATTTTGGATAAGGTTCATTTTTCCAAGAAGAACCGAAACATGTAAAATTTCTAAGAAAATTAAAATTTATCTTATATAGTAGCGTTTTCAAACTTCTTTTTATATATACTACTAGCAGTATCGCCCGGCGTTGCTCGGGTTTGTAAGGGAAATAACTATATAAGCATTTTTAGAGATGTAAAGTATAATAGCCATCTCAATATGGCGAACCACAAAGGGGGGGTGTTACTGTAGCTTTTTACGTTCTGAGATTTAATAATACATTTTTAGAGAGTTACTTCCCTTATATAATAGCAAAAAATGCATTAAAAATGGGAAAAAAATTATGGTAATTTTTTTTTTAATCGTAGACTCATCGTAGACGCGCGCTAATACCCATAAGGGCTCGATATGAATCACGACTATAAGATACCCGCTTTTTGGTTACACTGCACCGCACAATGTGGGAGTAGTTAGGAATCTAAATCGTAGGAGACAGACACACAACTTCACTTTTATATATAAAGATATATGTATATATATGTATATAATATATATATATATACAGCTTGCAGGTGGTGAACGAGTTCACTTACCTGGGATCGACGGTCTCCAGTAGCCTGTCCCTCGAGCCGGAGCTGAACAGACGGATTGGGAAGGTTGCTGCTGCCATGGCTAAGCTCTCCAGGAGAGTGTGGGAAAACAACATGCTCACAATAACCACCAAGATCGCAGTGTACCGAGCCTGCGTGCTGAGCACCCTACTCTACGGCAGCGAGAGCTGGACAACATACACCCGGCAAGAATGCCGCCTCGGCGGCTTCCACATGCGGTGTCTTCGACGGATCCTTGGCATCTCCTGGAAGGACCGAGTACCAAACGGAGTCATCCTAGAACAGACTAATATGCCAAGCATGCATGTCCTCCTCGTGCGGAGACGACTGCATTGGCTCGGACATGTCTGCCGCATGCAGGACGGTCGCATGCCTAAAGACATCCTGTACAGCGAACTCACCACGGGATCCCGACCCAAGGGACGTCCACAGCTACGATACAGGGATGTGTGCAAGCGCGACCTGAGGACTGCCAACATCTGTGTGGACACGTGGGAGGTAACAGCTGCTGACCTCTCTGCCTGGCATCGGACAGTGAGGAAAGGCGTTTCCATGGCTGAGGAAAGGAGGGCACAGCTGTGGTCGGACAGGCGGGACAGGAGGAGGACAACTGCAGCAACACCCCACACGTACCCATCGATGTTCGTGTGCAGCAACTGTACCAGGGACTGCCACTCTAGAATCGGACTGTTCAGTCACAGCAGACGCTGCTCATCATCAAAGTAGGCCCCACCCTTGGCGCGACCCATTGTCTATCAAGACAGACGGGAGATATATAATATATATATATATATTATATATATATATACATACATACATACATGCATGCATGCATACATACATATATCATACATACACACACACACACACACACACACACACACACACACACACACAACACACACACACACACACACACCACACACATATATATATATATATATACATTATTATATAAGGTTAAAAGTCTCTCTTGAGTGCTGCTGGTAGCATATATCCTCCCTACAATCTCTTGCACTGCCTTGGATAAACTGCGGACATCCTGCGAGATAAAATACATAAGACCCGTTAAAGAGTGAACGAAGCCAGGAGAGAACGGCCGTGGATTTGTGTGCAAATGTGTTTCCTGAAAATCACTATTGACTTGGAGGTATCTTGTGGTTTGAAAGGTCTAAGACAGTCGTCCTGAGTCGTTTTTAGCTACTGGACCCTTTTAATTCCTATTTCACTTTACTGGACCCTCACAGATATTTGATGCTTTAAAAGTCTTGTAGTTGTATAATTAAATATTATTAGATATTGTATTTAAAAAATAGTGAAAATATTTTATTTATCGTTGAAGTATATATTTCTCATAATCTTTAACGACAAAATCTTATGTGAATCTCCAAGAGTGATGTGGACCCCAATTGAGAAGAACTGGTCTGAGAGAAGGCATTCAAAAATAACATTAGGTTTTGCTACATAACCATTTATTAGCTATAATTACAATTAATTCTAACTACTCTTGTTCATTAACCTAGTAACTATAGGCTTTTGTGTAACAGCCGGATCCCTGAATTCAAGTTCTAAGTTAATTGCAAAGATAACAGAGTTGCGGTTTATATGATTAATTTACCAGTAGTCAAAAACAAGGACGTCTTTAACTATCCGGTAACCTAATAAATAACATTGTGTAACACGATTTTTGTCCTCGGGTAGCAACTGTCACTTCCTGTTTGCTTACCTCTGGAGAGTATGAAAAATGGCAGTTTCCTTCAAGCTTTGCTTTTGTTACATTTATTCAAACCCTAAAGAATCCCTCTCAATACAAGACTCTGATGCTCCTCCACTACTCCCGCTCATGATCAGAGATGCACATATTGTCAGTCACTAAGGGACAAACTCAAGTGGTTAAGGTCAAATCACTCACAAGCAAATCTCTGGTACTGAGCGGAATATTTGCTATAACGATGTTTCTTACTCGGCAACTCAACGCTGAATCTGTGTGAAATGCAATGGAAAATAGGACAGTTTCAAAACGTTGATGTCCAGATCACAAAAGCAAATTTTGAATGGAACGGTAGTTATTTCCTTTGATTTCTAGACAGAACCAAATAGGAAATAACATTTACTGACCAAAGACGAGGAAAAAAAAAACCCAGAAAAAAAAGAAAATTTCCTATCGCATTTGATTTAGCTATATCTAAATTATGATCTAGATGTCGTGTTGCGATTCCTACAAGTCAACACTGATGATCAAAAGATATATATATATATATATAACCAAGTAAAATTGGAAGGTACCGCACGTGTAAAAATTTATAGGAAGAGGATTTGAAAATGCAGCGGCCTTTTAAAGATGTTTATTGACTTGACTGGTTTCAGTTTAAAAAAAAAAAATTTTCAGAAGTAAAGTGCAAGACTTTGTGTAGCCTTTGCGGCGTTAAAAATTAGTTAACATAGATGTATTAAAATCCAGGGATAGAGTATTTGGCAATGCTAAAAAAAATGCTAAGAAATAGAATCTTTGACAATGATAAGAAAATGTTAAGAGAGGCTTTGTGTTTAAACTGTTTACATAAAAGGTGTTCAAAATAGGCAGTAAAATAGGTTCAAAATTGTTTATAATTCATCAGAAATCATAATTGGTTATAAGCATATATACAGAAAGAATTTGTAGACAGTATTTGATAGGAGAAAGCGTGTATTGCTTTGTCAAAAGTTCATCAGAAATCCTAATTGTTTATAAGGATTTTAGAGAGGAATGACCAAACAGAGAGAGAGAGAGAGAGGAGAGAGAGAGAGAGAGAGAGGGGAGAGGAAGAAAAGGATCTTCTAAGAATCCATAAATCGGAACTATAATGCACTCGTATATTTATCGGTAGAGTGAATATACTTCGATTAATATATATGTGCATATCCATAAATTAAAAAATAAATAAGAAACATACATTGTGTACAGGACATCACCAACACACACATATACATACACACACACATACACACATGCACATAATATATATAATTCTAATATATATAATATATATAATATATTATATATAGTTATATATATAATATATATATTAGCAACGCCAGAACGTACGCGAGCAAGACAATGAAAAGTACAAAATATAGATGATTCACATACATGTTTCACTATTAACATATTACGTAATTTTTACTTACGCAATCTGTCTTCGCTTTGGCGCACTAATTTAGCGCGCCAAAACGAAGACTTTTGAAAAATAACCGCAAGTGTAACAGGTAGAACTAGATACAGTTTTGCCCTCGTGCAGACGTCTCCGTATATAGTTCTGCAAATTATATTTGTATAGACGGTCACACTGAGAATCTACGGACAGATTGTCTAAGTAAAAATTACGTAATATGTTAATAGTGAAACATGTATGTGAATCATCTATATTTTGTTACTTTTCATTTGTCTTGCTCGCTTATGTTCTGGCGTTTGCTAAATTTTTCTTGAGAACATTTCTTAGTGGTAAGACCATAGCGGATCTACTTCTACGATAAGGGTTGTCGACATACTGGTCATCCCTCTCATTTGTATATATATACTAGCAGTATCGCCCGGCGTTGCTCGGGTTTGTAAGGGAAATAACTATATAAGCATTTTTAGAGAGTTACTTCCTTTATAGATGCCAATTCGGGCTTTCTTAGCCATTTCTGTTTTGGTGTCTTCAAGCCATGAAGTCGTTGTTCTAAACGAATGCTGGTCTCCTTGACAACGCATTACGACGTTGATTTCCTTAAACTCCCTTCCCCACAGCTTCACGAGGGGGAAGAAGGGGAGAAGCAAACACAGGTGCAGGTGTTTTTAGCGTGGACGCCAACTCCGCCGCCATCGACACACGAAAAATTATGCATTAAAATGGAATAAAAATGATGTTAAATTATTTTTTAAATCGTAGACTCATCGTAGACGCGCGCTAATAGCCAGACGGCTCGATATTAATCACGACTATAGATACCCGAATTTGGTTAAACTGCCCGCAAATTTGGGAGGTTAGGAATCTAAATCGTAGGAGAAGACACTCACACAACCAGTTTTATATCTATATATATATAATATTATTACTATATTATATATATATATATATATATATATATATATATATATATAGATCTATATATATATATATATATACACGATATAGCGCGCGCGCACGCACACACACACACACACACACGCACACACACGCACACATATATCACTGATCACAATACGCTTTGCATCGCTTTAGCTGTTGAATGATGCCACCCTACTGACTAGGCAAACCGCGGGTACTGTAGTAGCTCTTCGTAACATTCCAGGTTACAGCTAACCGCATCAGGTAGTAAGTAATAAACATCAGTGATCACTTAGTATGACCAAGTCCGGATTTGCTTCGCTGGTTTTGGAATATTATCAGGAGTGTAAATTTCAAACAATTACAAAGAATGATGTATGTGTGTGTGTGTGTGTGTGTGTGTGTTATATATATATATATATATACTATATATATTATGTATATCTGCGTCGCTTTAAAAGTATATACTGTGAGCAAGAGCGAGTGGCTGCCATTTCTAGCCGGCGATTGTCCTATACCGACGAAGGAAATTACCCAGGAAACCATTGGTCTACAGGTATCGCTACGGCTAGAAAGGGACCAGTGGACTCCCTTGCTTACAGCATTCGGACACAGATCACGTGTCGGTAACCAGCTGGAAAAGATGTTTTCCTGGGGCTAAAAAGTAGTAACACTGTCCTACGTAGGACTGCCACGTTGCATTGGCAAATAGAATTCACTATATATATATATAAATATACACTTCTCAAGCCATGCCTGGCTCATAGGGCCGGTTTCCCCGTTTCCTTGACGTATTGGTTCCCCACCTGTACGGACCGTCGCAGAAAGTTGTGGCGAAAGAGTCAGCAGAAGTTCGCCATTACCTTCTGCCGGAGCCGCGTGGAGCTTAGGCGTTTCGTTCATAAACACAGACATCGACCGGTCTGAGATTCAAACCCGCGATCCCTCGACCGCGAGTCCCGCTGCTCTAACCACTAGGCCATGTGCCTCCACACACACACACACACACACACACACACACACACACACACACACACATATATATATATTAGATAATAAAACGAATGGTTCATACCAGGTCGTTTACTGGTAAAGCGCGGTCACTTTCACAGCGTTTGTTATGTATTTGATCCCGTAATGGATTGCTGCTAGATGGGCCGAAACAATTATAGTGATTACTAAAAATTCTCGTATCTTTCATCTTTTGTCCCTCATTAACCAAATATGTAAGTGTGCGCGTGTGTGTATGTATGTATGTATGTATGTATGTATGTATGTATGTATGTATGTATGTATGTATGTATGTATGTATGTATGCGAGTATGCGCGCGTATGTGTATGTTTACATACATACATAATAAAATAAATGTGCCCTTTTAAAGCCTAGCCAGGCTCATGGGACCGGTTTCTCGGTTTCAATGGCGTATGTGTTTCCCAGCTGGACGGGACGCCAGTCCATCGCAGCGTTACTCATTTTTGCCAGACGAGTGGACTGGAGCAACGTGAAATGAAGTGTTTTGCTCAAGAACACAACGCGTCGCCCGGTCCAGGAATCGAAACCACAATCTCACGATCATGGTGCTGACACCCTAACCACTAAGCCACGCGCCTCCACACATACATACATACATGCATACATACATACATACATACATACATACATACATACATACATACATACATACATACATACGTACATACATACGTACATACATACATACATACATACATACATACATACATACATACATACATACATACATACATACATACATGCATACATTGAAATTAACTCATAAATTCACTCACAAGGCATTAGCTTATCCGGTGCTATTGTTGTTGCATAGCAATCTTCTTAACCACACAGAATTGCCTGCACCTTAATCTGAATATTTCTTATTTGAACAAAACTAGTGAACGGCATCATACTAAAAAATGTCAAGGGTTTTG
>NW_021828184.1:0-8788 GCF_006345805.1 Octopus sinensis
CGCAGCTTCACCTCTCCACCCTTTCTTTACAAAAAAAAAAATGAACCCCCCACCACAAAAAAAACCACTACCATCGCCGTCATCATCATCATCATCATCATCATCACATCAACATCACTATTTTGTGCTCACCCTCTAACTATGGCACCCTGCCCCCACGGCAGTGATGGTGGTGGTGGTAGTAGTATGGTGGTGAAGAAAGCAGACAGTGAATAAGGGGGAGGAGGAGGCGGATTGTGATGATGATGGTAGGGGGTGCGGATGGGGGTATAGTGGGGGTGGTAGAGGTTACTATCTTACTTGAAAAATATCACAGTAAACCTGTTCTTGCATTCCTCAAACATCAGCCAGGTTAGACTAATTGTTGCCCACTTTTCGTAGTTGTTGTTGCTGCTGTTGTTGTTGTTGTCTCTCTCCCCCTCTTCTTCTTCTCTCTCTCTCCCTCTTCTTCTTCTCTCTCTCTCTCAATACTTCCCCCCACCACCACCACCACCACCATCACCTTTCCCTTCCTCTCCACTTCTTTACATCATCTACCTCTCCTCGCTTCTCTTATCTATCTCTCATCCACCACCACCACCACCACCACACTTAACCTCTCTCTCTTTTCCCTCAGTCTTTTTAGTCTATCATTCACTTTCTCTAACACACACACACTCTCTCTCTCTCTATCTAATTCTCTTTCTTTTCTCACCCCTCTCTCTATGTCTCTCACTCACACTCTCTCTCTCTCTTTCTCTCTCACTCTCTCCTTCTCTCTCACTCTCTCCTTGACTGTGTACTTACAACAAGAGATAACATTTTGAATACATTGCCCTAGTTATATACACACACTCAGATAAACAAACATTCACTCAACTCACTCACATACATACACGCACACACAGACATCAGATATAAATGTACATACATATACACTCTTGCATAATTATACACATACTCACAGACCTCATATACATACTTATATTCCTGCATAAAGCTTGTAGGCGTGTTGATTGCATATGTGACCTGCTTGCCTCTAAAGTGAACGTGTTCACATATATATATATACATACATATGTATATACATATATGTATATATATATATATATATATATATATATATATATATATATATATATATATATGTATATAAGAATATATAAGAATATTTATATATGTATATACACGTGTGTATGTGTGTGTACGTGTTAATATAAAATGTGTCTATTGCAAGATTGTGTAGGTAAGTGTATTGTGTGTGTATGTGTATATATAACCGACATACAGAGCCCAATTAGATGCATAGACACGTGTGGTGGGGGGGGGGGTGCACAGAGAGGGGGAAAAGTAGAGCCTTTCTTTATAAGGGGATGTAAGAAAAGTTGGGTGTTTATTTAACTCTAAGCGTTTGACCCAGAACTTCTTTCATAGACCAAAGTAGTCTGTGTTCATGTGTATATATGAAGAATATGATGATGAACAGTCAAATGTGTGTGTGCACATACATGTTTGTGTATGTGTGTGTGTATATATATATATATATATATATATATATAAGGTGCAGCATGGTTGTAAAGTAAGGAGCTTGTTTCACAACCACATGGTTCCGGGTTCAGTCCCGCTGTGTGGCACATTGGGCAAGTGTCTTCTACTATATAGCCTTGGGCTGGCCAAAGCCTTGTGAGTGGATTTCGTAGATGGAAAATGAAAGAAGCCTGTTGTATATTATTTCTGGATGAAGCTTGTATTATTCCTGTAATTTCCTGAAACCTTTTGTAAACCTTATTTCTGTTGAGATGCTCCCTATTTCTTTCAGTTCATTTTAAATATAACAAAGAATTTGGTAAAATAACTTAGGAACATGAATTATGACTAAAGTTTGGTGGAAGATTTTAATTCAGAACTTTTGAAACTAGACATTTGTACAACAAGCCAGAGGTTGTTTCAGCCGGGTTCCTATCAAAGGGATTAAGGACCCAAAAAATTGATCAGTGAATTGTTTTTAGCCTCTAGTAAATCCTTCTTTGTTTGCATATAGATTTTTGAATTAAATGAAGTTTGTATATATATATATATATACAAGGTTGTCCCAAAAGTTCGTAGAAAGTCTTGGAAAATAATGGTCTTTATTTTGAGGAATAATTTTTGTTGTTTTTGTTAGTACTTGGCGAGTAAAAATTCAATTTTCGCAAGTGTTTACGAACTTTTGGGACAACCTAATATATATATTAGGTATATATATAATGTATAATACGTGTATGTGTATGCCTGTGTAAATAAATAAATTCTCATTTCATTTTTTCTTTCTTTCTTCTTCTATTACAGATGCCTGCGGTCTCTCAGACATTGCTCACATTGAGGGACTTCAAGAAAAATCACAGTGTGCTCTCGAGGAATATGTGCGAAGTCAGTATCCAAACCAACCAACTCGGTTCGGAAAGTTGCTGTTGCGATTACCTTCTCTACGGACTGTCAGTGCTCAAGTGATTGAACAGCTGTTTTTTGTCCGGTTGGTCGGCAAAACCCCTATTGAGACCCTAATTAGAGATATGCTTTTGAGTGGAGGCTCCTTTAACTGGCCCTATATGGCTATCCAATGACTCTATGATTAGGCATAGTCTTTTTTGTGGTCGAAAAATTGTGAAATAACCTTTTAAAATGAAGAAGGAAGGGAATCAAACGCCATTATAATTATTATTATTATTATTATAATCATCGTTAATCACTGATGATGATGATAATAATAAGTGAAACCAAAAAATTTAATTTTTTTTTTTTGTAAACTAAAAGAAGAAATTGACAGCTGTGACATACCGTAACATTGGTGTATTGCGACATATTTTTACGATAAAAACTCGGAGTAATTGTTATTATTATATATAATGAATTTTAACAATAACTGGGGAGTAGTGAAGGTTATTATAAATAAATATAAAATATAGATTGAAGACGGATAATTCCGGAAATTAAATTAATAAAATATGTATTATTCCTGGATGTTTGGTGCAACCTGTAAACCTTCTTCCATGAAAATATGTTGTACTTTATATAATTTTACATATGTATATGCATGTGTATGTTCAAACATAAACATGCATATACATATGAACATTCACACATACATATACAGACGTGTACATGAACAATTTAAATAAAAAATACAAGAGTGACCATCTATATCTACGTAAGAGTCCAAAAGTGATGGAAAATATTTGTAATATATATACATATATAGAATATATATATATGTGTATATATATATACATATATATATATATATAATGTATGTATATTTAATGTCGAAGGAAGTGAAAATTGAATGCATTTATATAAATTCATCTGTATTGTTGTTGACTTAATGTGATGTTGTTAATATATAGTTATGTGTGCATGCATATATATATATGTATGTATGTATTTACATATATATATATATATTAGGGGGGTGTATAAAAAAATGTGTTTATATATTGTGTATATATGTGTGCGTACTGTATATAGATTTTCTTGAAACATTCACACAAAGATGTGTATGTGTAAAATATACATACATAAATAAGTATGTATATTAATATATATGTATATACATATAATATATAATGTATGTATCATTATGCACATACGAGCATGCATGCATGTGCAAACACAAACACACACACAGATACACACACATGCACACACGTGTGTGTTTGTCAGCATAGAAATATATGGGTGTTGCAATAATAATTAATAAAGATACAAGTATTTTTTTAAAAATTAATTAGTGTTAGAAAATGAGTCAGCATCATCCTTGACCCTTAAAAAAAAAAAAAAAGCAAAAAGTGAGCCAGTGACATTGACCTTTGTACACCCATTTCAGACTGCTGAGCTTCTGGCATGGTTGATGTTCAGTTGGAACTTCTTGTAGGGTAAAGGACTTGCTAGAAAGAAGATAGATGTGCTGGACACACACACAAGGAAAAAATAAAAAAACCTTGAGCAATCTGGAGGTCCTAGGGCATAGACACACACATGCACATACATACATACATGTATATATGCATCTGTATGTGTGTGTGTGTATATATATATATATATGTGTGTGTATATATATATATGTATATATACATAAATATATGTATATATAATGTTAGTGTATGTATGTGTATATATGTGTGTATATGTATGTATGTATATACATATGTATGTATATGTGTGTGTGTGTGTGTGTGTGTATATATATATATATATATATATAGTTAGTGATTTGGAGTTTCTCATGCCAAATTATGGAATGTATTTTCAATAAGTAATACTGATAATAATAATAACAATAATAATAATAGTATTAATAACAACATCATCAACAACAACAACAACAACAACATTATGCCATCATACTTTATTAACAATTAAGAAATAAAGTTTTGTGTCATCATATTAGAAGAAATTTTTATTTTTCTCGTCATTGTCTTGCCCATTTTTATTTTTATTTTATATTCTTACTTTTATTGTTCTAATTATCATCATCGTCATCATCCTTCTTGTCATCACCTTCACCGTCATCATCATTATCGGAAATGTCATTCCCATGAACAAAATAAATATAAAGGGTTTTTTTTTTCTAATTTTGTAATTTTTTTTCTTTTCTTTCAATCAGTAAAAAAAAAAAATATATATATTTAAATTTCATTTACTCCTGCCCTTCCCCTCCTTGCACCACACCATGGACCTTATTAGAAATTTCAAGCCAGTTCTTTTCCAAAATTCAAATGGTGTAAAATTTTCTTAAACCATCATTTGCAAATCATTGGTTGCTGTGTGCACCAGTCTCCTTCTTTCTATCAATCTCACCATGACCATCACCATCGCCATCATCATCATCATCAGTGGAGAGTTGATATTGTCCTGATTCACTGATTTTGAGAAAAATCATGTAAAATTGAAGATTCCTCAATATTTTGTTTGTTTTCTTCTGAATCCGATTTCCTGGTCATTTACCGTTATTCATAGTAAATGTTTACATTTTTAATCCCTTTGTTATCATATTTCTTTTGCGATACACTGCCTTTTGATTCAGTTCAATTTGAAAATAATAACAAATTTATTATTATCATTATTATTATTATTTAGCTGGTGATTGAAGTGTGTAAATTGACAAGAAATTTCTATATAAGGTTTCCATTTAGAACACTTTAAAAATGGGATGTTTGTATCATAGAACCCAGGGTGGTCTTAAGAGTGGTTGGTATGGAAAAGGGTGGATTCTGTTTTGCACAAGTCATCCTAATAGAGTGTAGAATGTCTGCAGAAAAAGAATCGTGATAATATTTACAAACTAAGCAAGATGGTGAAAAAAAAAAAAATTCTACACCGTCTCCAGTCTAGCAGTGGCAAGCATGAAAAAAACTCTTTGGTAAAAAAAGACTTCAACATAAAATTGTTTTGATCAAGCCAAGGCGCTTGGAGAATTTTTTGAAGAATAACCGAAAGCCGAACAAAGAGAAACCAATCTTTGAAAGAATTTCAGCTGATTTTATTGTCCAGAAACAATTAATTTATTGAGTGATGTGACACTGTTGAATGATCTGACATGCTGAGTGATGTGGTCGTCGTGCCTTGCTGGAAGGTAAAGGTAAAGACAGATAGTGTGAGAGGTAAGTCGGAGACTTAAACCAAAGAGGCTTAGGAGGTGGGAGTTCTAGGGGCTTATCAAATGTGGGGCAGTCGCATGAAGAATGCCATGAAATCACACAAGCAAATACATGTCTAATAATGCCAGTGTATCTGGCTGAAACAATTACAATCATGAGATGGTAATTTCACAGTGGAATGGTTAGTAGAAGAATGTTATAAAACGGTGCTAGTAAGTACTCCTGTACATAATAGAAATATATTAACCATGGGCCCAGCTGGAGCTCCTCTGATGATGGTATGGCTGAAACGAGGTCATATTCTGAAAGGTAGAAAGTTAGTGAAAACGCAACAATACCATATAAAATGTGATTTGGTTATTCATTGTGGCACCGTGGCTCCTGTTTTTATCTATTTTTCTAACTTTCACTACATAGGAAATGCAAATGAAAGCATGCAATGGCTTAGAATAAAATGCAGTTGACTTCTCCAACATGTAACATAGAAGAACCCCTTTGTTCGTTCTGTAAACATTGACCCTTCATAGACTGATGCAATGAGATGCAAGTAAAACTGTAATGTTACCAGTGGATGAGTATCACAACAGAACTCATCACAGCTATTAACTTTACTCATATCAACAATACAACAACATAATCCATTCAAGGATCATTCCAGCTTTGGCCAAAATCCCATCAGAAAACTTAACCACCTGTGAAAGGTGAAAGGAAATTTGTTGAGAAGATAAAACTTGGTTGCTGCTTTGATAAAGAGTGAGATGTCAGAAACAGAAAAAGGGACCCTCGTAGAAACACCAGCAGCTACTTTGGGGTACACAGTGGGGAGTGAGAAATTGGCAAATATAAAATGGTTCAGATCAGATAATATTTAGGCATCATTTTTTTTAAAAACAAAGACTTCAAAAGAACCCACACAAAAATGGCCAAGAAAGGTTAACCATTACATACAATGGCAAAAAAGCCTAGTATATATATATATATATATATAATATGTATAGTTGAAATTTATAGATAAACAGAAGACAAAGATAGGTGTATGAACAACAAGCAAGTGTTATTACTCTGAGAGTAATAAGACAAAATAAATGCATAGAGAATATATATATGCATATGTGTGTATGTGTATATATATGTGTATGTATACATATATATAAAATGTATGTATATAATTCTAAAATGAGATTATTATTGACAGACTTTGGAGTTCCCATTTAAGCCATTATCATACTACTGACAAAACTTAATTGACTAAAACTTCGCAGTCACTGTCAATAATATATTTGCTTATGAATAATAAATTTATCAGATTAATGTAAAATAGTATTTATTATAACTGAGCATAAAAACATTTATATACATATGTGTGTATATATATATATGTGTGTGTGTGTGTATGTATATAAGCATATGTGCATACATACATATACATACACACACTCACACATCATAAATTTATACCTTAATGAAAGGTGTGCAGTATTTGTCCAAGTTTGTTGCGAAACACACAAAAAGAAAAGAAACCATTTTGTAAATAAAATGTTAGGGGAGATTACAAGAAATGATGCTTTAATCAGTTGCAAAGAAAATTATGATGATGATGATGATGAGATGATGAGGCAGATTGCAAATGTAATGAAAACACTTTTCTATCTTCCAAAAATCCATTGGGGTCTTAGATGTGAAGGTGGTGGAAGTGGTGATGAGGGACAGAAGGATTTCAGCCATGTGCTATATAGAATTTTTTTCGCATACGCTAGATGATAATTTAAAATAGTAAACCCATTGTGTGGAGAGAATTGCTTTGGGGATCGAAAGCCTTGGCTATATTCTCAAAAAAAAAATTTGGCAGGGTTGACTTTTTTCTTTTACACATTTTCAGCACCACCACCACCACCACTACTGCTACTACTACCACTACTATGATGATGATGATAATAACAATAATGCCAACTGAGTACCAAAAGATTATAGGAAGTATTCAGCTGGCAAAGCACTACTTGGAACAGCTCATGTGTTGAGGAAAGTGTTGCTTACCTAAGCTGCAGGATGGAGCAAAGATATGATACAGATAAATCTGGAGAAGTTAACGTGAATAAATTATAATAATAATAATAATAATAATAATAAAAAGCAAATTGAGTGTAACAGGGGGGGGTCCAATGGTTTGACATACAAAAGGGTAGAAAATGATAAAGAAATAGTCCCAACCATTCTTAAAGACCGAGAAGAATCGAGAAGAATTTTTTACAAACTTCTTCAGAGAAAAGAAATATTTGAGATGCAAGGATGCTGTTGACATCCAAAGGATAAAACTTCCATATAATCTAATTTAATAATAGTAACAATTATACCACAAACAGTAATAACAATACACTACAAATACTACTATTAATAATAATAATAATAATAGCATTTATTATTTATATAAAAAGGATGCATTTATGACTAGAAGTAATGCTACATGTTAATATGCAGGTGCTAAAATACATGTTACAAACACACGCATATTGTCACATACGTCAAGTCATTCCGCAACATGCGCAGATGTTTTTTGCGCATATTGTGAGGTAGATTTCACGCATAGATATCAGAGGATATGTGCATATATATGTATGTGCATGTGTATATATATATATATTATATATATTTGTGTGTGTGTGTATACATTTAAGAGCTGTATCCAATCCAGTGAAGAAGACAACAGAAAGAATATAAAATGGTCACACTAAATGCAACAGATTGCACGGTTCAAGGCTTGCATAAGACCTCATTTGCAGTTCTTTTTTTTTAACAGATTGCTACTGGGAAATGTCTTCGGATAATTCACATACACACACACACACACTATCTACATGCATTCATACACACACTGGTAAAAGAACATAGAAGCATGGATGGAATCTTGGTCTTTCAGAAGAATAAATATATTTCATTTTATGTAAATTTTTTCTTTATTTCTATATTTGTTTGTTCGTGTTTTTGTTTAGTATTTCCTTGTTTTGTGTTTTTTTTATTTATTTATTTATTTATTATTTTTTTTTGTTTTGATGTTCCTCAACTTTTGGAAATCTTTGAAGATAGGTCAAAGAATAACTCTTGATATAGCATTAAAAAGAACCACACTGATAAGGTAACTTGATGTGTAAGTACTAAACAATGTGTGTGTGTACCAC
>NW_021828185.1:0-2500 GCF_006345805.1 Octopus sinensis
TTCTTCTTCTTCTTCTTCTCTTCTCTTCCCTCCTCCTCCTCCTCCTCCTCTTCTTCTTCTTCAGTCCCTTCCAGGAACCTCATATATATATATATATATATAGAAAGAGAGAGAGAGAGAGAGAGAGAGAGACAGAAGGCGCATGGCCTAGCAGTTAGGGTGTTGTACTCCCGATCGCCAGATCATAGTTTCAATTCTCAGCCCAGGTAGTACGTTGTGTTCTTGAGCGGAAACAATTCATCTCACGTTGCTTTGCGATCACTTCGACATTTGACACGCAGTAGACTTGTGCACCTGTTCAGGTAACGTCGATTTGATGGAGAGAGTTAGTTAATGTACAGCACGTACATTTGATCACTATAAACGAATCATTTGATCACAATAAACGAATCATTTGCGCAGCTCGTTCAAAAAAATTGATTGCTCATGCGTCGACTTTCATGGGGAGAGTCCCTCACACACACACATACATACAAACATACATTCATACGTATATACATACATTTATTCATACAAACATACATTCATTCATACGTAGATACATTCCTTCATACATCACTACACACATTTTTTCTCTCCTTGTTTCTCTCCTTGTTTCTTTCTGCGTTCCTTTCTGTAGAAGAGCGTAGGCTCGAAACATAAAAGACTTTTTCAATTCCTGAGCGTTATACTAATACATCTGTTTGTTTTATACACCACCTGTCTTCGTCTTTTGTTTTTGTTTTTTTTTCGTGAATTCTCCCCATACATACATACATACATACATACATACATACATACATACATACATACATACATACATACATACATACATACATACACAGGAAATATCAGCCAAGTACCTGATGCACAAAAGAGATAGAGATGCAGGAAAACCCGTAAACTGTGAGAACTGATGCAGACTTTGTGGAGTTCACACTGAAGATATCACCCACATAATAAGCAGTTGTCCGAAAATGTCATCACGATATTATCTTCCGATGAGACATGATGTTGTAGCTTGGACACTCTATAATGAAATCCGACGGAAGGATAATCCCGAGGAGAAAGAAATAAAAACCCATAATATGCTAGAAGCCACAGCAGCTCATAATGAAAAGGATAGTATATTTATATGTTTACTAGCAGTATCACCCGGCGTTGCTCGGGTTTCTTTCAACCCTTTAGAATTGGAATGTTTGAAAAGTAAAAATTTTGCATTATGTAGCTTGTTATTCTTTTTAAGGAAACCTTTATCTGGTTGAAATACACCGAAATATGGCGACACAGCAGTGAAAAAAACGTAAAAAAATTGGGATTTTCATAGAAAAAAAGCACCTTTTTGATGCAAATAATTTTTGGTGTTAACATGGTCCGATTTGAATTTTTTCTTCTTCTTCGGAAGAGCAAACCTTCTTCTATCATACTCTTAGTTTTGGTCAACTTGTGCGGCAGGGTCTCGGAGGAGATAGTGTTAATTGAAGGCTACCAAACCTGCCATACACAGACAACTTAGCTTTATATATAGAGAGAGATTTATATCATATATTATTATATATATATATAATATATATATATATATATATATATATATAATATACATATACATGCATATGTATGTGCATATACATGTATACATACATACGCATATACACTGTATCTGTGTGCGTGTGTATAGCTATAGCCATATAGAGCCCTTCCCCACACACACACTCCCATCATGATAATCACTGAACCATTGATCAATTATAAAAAAAAACCTGCACTAAAACCTCTTCCTTCAAAAAATAACAACCAAATAAATAAATAAAAAACCTCCACACAATTCCTGCCGTCGGCCATTTTATATATCCCACACCCTCCACGTCGCCTTCACTAACCACCACCACCACCATCCTCACACTTATTAATTGATAAATTATTTATATTTTTATCGTATTGTTATTACTCTGAGTGATTTCTCTTTCTTTCTTTCCTTCTTTCTTTCTTTCTTTCTTTCTTCTCTCCCTCTCTCCTTCCTCTCCTTTCCAATTTACTTATTCAAGGTCATGTTGGAAGTCAGTGGGGTACATGTTTATTTATAGACTTGTATTTGCATACATTCATTAATAAAATTGACATTAGTAATAATGGTGCTGTTACTGCTGCTGCTGCTGCTGCTACTACTACTACTACTAAACGAAAATAATATTCCTTTCTTCCATAAGCTCAAGGCCAGAAATTTGGTGGGGGTGGGGTACTAAGTCGGTTACTTCGACCTCAGTACACAACTGGTACTTATCGATTCCGCAAGGATAGGATTTGGAATGAGTATATAAAGACGGACGAAATGCCGCTAAGTCCGGAGTATTGAGGTAGTGATGTTGTGAGGTAGTGCGTGTTGTGTTCTTGAGCAAGGCACTTTATTTCATGTTGCTCCAGTTCCCTCAGCTGTAGAAATGAGTTGCGTCGTCACTGGTTCCGAGCTGTATCGATCCCTTTGCCGTTCCCTTGGATAACATCAGTGGCATGGAGAGCGGAG
>NW_021828185.1:5000-9015 GCF_006345805.1 Octopus sinensis
TAAAAAGCATTTTCCCCAGTGCGGTTGGTAAATGCCAAAAATACCTCACAAAGAAACTTTACTGGGATCTCCTCGAGGACAAACCAAAGGAGGAGAAAGCAAAAACTTTCGAGCAGTAAGTAACCCTCTGTTCCTTTCACTTGTACTCTAATTCATTAGGATTATGATCAAGATTGGTTGTGTAAATGCGCGTGGCTTGGGGTCCCCTTGGAAACAAGGGTACCTCTTAAATGACATAAAGTCACACAAGTTAGAAATCATAGCCATAAGTGAGACCAGACTCCACAATCTGCGGGCCCTAAAGACCATGTTTGGCGGATAGTTCAACATTTATTTTCCCCCCTGTCTGCCAAGAATGGGCGGTAGTGGCACCACGGTACTTTTTTGCAAGAGTCTGGATTTCAAAGTAAAGACAATATTCGTAGACCCGGAAGGTAGACTGGTCGTCTTGGATGTCGACGGCAGCAATGGGTGCGCTTTTCGACTCGTATCAGTCTACGCACCGCCTTTAACAGGTCGGGCGGATTTCTTTCAACGTCTAGAAGTATTCTTGGGAATGTCTCGTCCTTTACTTTTAGTGGGGGATTGGAATGCTACCTTGGACACGCATCTAGACTATGTGGGGAGAGACAAAAACAGAAGAGGATGCAAATGCCTCAGAGACCTGCTCAGACGCTTGCAACTGTCTGACAGGTTGCAACTAGACCACCCGAATGCGCCAACGTGGACATGGAGCAACCGCATCGGGTCGCCGAGATCGTATCTAGATAGGATACTGTGTAGGACAGTAAATAGAGATAGCATAGGATGTCCACAATTCCACATAGTCAGCTACACGGATCACAAGCTTGTGACATGTACGCTAGATTTAGGTAAGACACATAGGCAGGGTCCCGGATACTGGAAACTAAACGCGTCTTTCCCACCGAGACAGGTTTTCAGAGACCGGATTAGCACACTAGTAAAGAGGGCTTTGACAGGAGCCATCATCAACAACAAATGGTGGTTTGCCCTCAAGAGAGCAGTAAAAGCAGAAGCGATTAGGTACAGCAAAGCACTAGCCATAGATAGAAATAGAGTAGCGGGTGAGCTAGTTAAGAAGCTAGAAGAGGCAATTAGAAGCGGCATCGCATCCGACGTTTTGGCGGCGAGGTTGGCCCTCGACCAACACTTCAACGCCAAACACGAAGAGTGTGTTGTCAGCCAGGATGCGTGTTCTAAGGAACGAAGGTATTGGAGCCGCGAGAGAGGCCCGGGTGGCAGAGGTGTAACAGGGCAACAAAGCCACCATTCGGTCTCTGGTAGATGAACAGGGGCGTGAATTGCTCGAGCCAAGTAAAATGTGAGAGGCCTTTCAACAGCATTTTGCCCGACTGTTCGGGACGAGTGGCGGGCAAGAACGTAGGATGGACTTCAGTGCCTACCTACACAGCCTACCACGACTCTCGACAAGAGAGGCAGGGCGCTGCAAAGGTGCCATCACGGCGGCGGAAGAGCAGGACGCGATGGCAGAATGCTCGAGGGACAAATCGCCGGGTCTGGATGGTCTACCCTACGAGCTTTACAATTGTATGCCAGACTTGTTTGGAGACGTCTTGGCAGCGGTATACTGCAACTGGCAGCAAAACGGAAGCATTCCTGTTTTTGTGAGCCGAGGAGCCGTAACACTGCTGAAGAAAGATCTAAACAAGGGGAATGTAATAGATAACTTTAGGCCCATCACTCTGCTTAATGCACACTTGAAAATTTTGGCCAAGGTGTAAGCCAAGAGGTTGGCGCTTGTCATCGAGAAACTGGTTGACAAGGCGCAAACGTGCGCCGTGCTGGGCCGGAGCATCCATGACAACCTCCACCTGATGCGCTACATCATAGACAGGTTAGTTAAGGAACCTGGCATGGGTGGGGCGCTGATCAATTGGGATCAATCGAAAGCTTTCGATAGGGTGGACCATCGATACTTGGAGGCTGTCCTCAGAGCGGCTGGTTTCGGTCCCGTCTTCCGCGGCTGGATAGCCGCTTTGTACAGAGGCATCCGTTCGGTAATTCGCGTAAATGGACATCTATCGAGACCTTTCGACATCGCACGTTCGGTCCGTCAGGGATGCCCCCTCTCATCGCTTCTATACGTATTGACTTTCGAGCATTATTGCGGAAGTTGCAAATCCGAGGGGCATCCCGCGAGAACTGGGATGCGGGACGAGCGTATCTGCATACGCGGACGACGTCACCGTCATAGTGTCTAGCCACGAGCACATCGAGCAGGTCGGCGAGACACTGAAAAACTACGAAGCGGTGACAGGAGCGAAAATCAACCTGGAAAAATCAGTGGGCTTGCGACTCATCACCTGGAGAAGCAAGTCCATGCCGTCCACCAGCGCCTCCGTCGTGGGACGCTGGACCGACGGTCCGGTCGAGTTGCTCGGGGTCTGGTTTGGTCCGGACCTCTAAATGGAGAAGAACTAGAACGAGATAACGAGTAGGGTGGTCACTCTCGCCCGGCAATAGGCCGAGAGGAAAGGATGCGTCCCGATGGTCACGCGATCCATTTACTGTCAACACCCGTTAAAAGGACTGGGCATGCCGTGGTTGATGATGCGCAGACACGCGCTGAGACTGCGATATCTCAGGCTCTACGTAGACGACAGTGAACAGGTGTGGTCGCCGTTTGTGAGGCACGCTTTCCCGCAACTCGTCTCCATGACAGAACTGCAGTCGTGGATCAAAAAGAGGCCGAGGAAGGGCGAATGGCACCGCGAGTGTCGCGTTGCTCTCAAGCAACTCTGCCGTTCCGGGTCGACCTTAAGTGACTCCAACACAACCCAAGCATTCTATAGGGGATTAGTGGAGGGGAGGTACGACGACGAGCTCGGGGCGAACCTGGACGTCGACGAGGAATACCTGACCCGCCTGTTCGGGACGACTTTCGGGCCAGGGCCCATGAACAACTTCCAAAGATCCCTGGCTTGGCAGTGCTACCGAGAAGCGCTACACGTTCGGGATAAGCTCTAGAGACACGGCTCGAGAAACATGGGGCCGACCTGCCCGAGATGCGGTCAGAGCAACGAAACCGTTCTGCACGCACTCGTGCGGTGTCCAACAATTTCCGACCTGTGGGCTTATGTCGAACAACTGCTGTCACGTGTGGGACGAGTCGGTTTATCAGCCGAGTCTATCGTCAATATTGTCACGCCTCCTTCCTTCAAACGGGAAGGAAGAGCTATTTTCATCATCCTTGTGGCTATGGCGAAAGAATGTATCTGGTGGACACGTCTGAAAGGATTGGAGACAAACACTTTCTTCTCTGGTCAATCTCTCATCAACTTCTTCAAGTATCACTTGAAAAGGAAAGTGAGAGTAGAGAGTATATATATATACACGAGGCCATAGTAGAAGATACTTGCCCAAGGTGCCAAGCAGTGGGACTGATCCCGGAACCATGTGATTGGGAAGCACTGCCACGTATGCGCCTATATATATATATATATTATATATATAATATATATTAATATTAATATATATATATATATATATACCTATATATACATATATATAGATAAATATATATATGTATACATAAAAGTACAAAGTGAGATAGGGGTTATGAGTGTAACCCACTATGGGATATCATTTATCCAATATACTGCCAGTAAAGTACCCAGAAAGGCTAATACATAAATGCTTACAATTGCAATGCAATTAGCTCATTTATTGTATTATATGGGCGAAGGTAAAATGTTTACCTCAAATTCATAATACAAAATAAGAAAATGGAGGAATAGATTTCTTTCAATCATCAACTTCCAGATAATACCAATTCATATAATTTATTAACTAATTAATTAAATTAAATTGGAACATCCAAATCCAACAGAATAAGACAGAATAAAACAATATACATCAATAAGTAAGATAAAACCATAAAAATAATACATATAAAATGGATCTTACAGCTTTTTCAGCCTGTAGATAAAGGTATCTCATTGTGCCTATATTAGTCAAATGTATTGAGGTAATA
>NW_021828186.1:0-8931 GCF_006345805.1 Octopus sinensis
TTTTAAATTTCGATTCTTGTTAACTCATGTTTATCCTTGTCTTTACATGTATTTATGACATAAGATTTGCATATGTATACCCATGGTTAAGTACAGGTAATAACCGTAGTGTAATGGATATTTCTATCCCTTAGACGGTTATTTTAACCTCTAACTCAGCTAACCTATATATATATATAGATATGTCCGGATGTTTTATATATATATGAGTATATATATATATATATATATATATATATATATATATATACATAAAGTCTTCCTCTTTTGTTTGTTTTTGTAAATTCACACACTATATTATATATATATATATATATATATAGTGTGTGAATTTACAAAAACAAATATATATATATTACAGACATATAAATATATGCCTTCACATAAGCATGCACATATGCATATCTATGGGTGTGTATGTGTGTGTGTGTCCGTGTGTGTGTGTGCGTATGTGTATGTATGTATGTGTATGTGTGTTTGTGCGCGCGTGTGCACAAATGAGAGAGAGACTTCCGCCTGCGTTTCTTTCTGTTCCGGTTTATATGAATGTATGTCTGTTTTGTCTAGGATCGGGATGCGGGAATAGGATGAGAGAGTGTGTGAGAAAGAGAAAGAGAAAGAGAGAGAGAGAGGGGGGATGAATTGGGGGGCTAGGGTGGGGCTGGCAGCACATTCTTAATATAGTTAATTAGTGATAATTGAATAAACAGTCTGCAGAAACAAGAGATCGGGGTTGTAAAAACTACACTACACTAAAATAAAACCAACCAATGTGTTGGTCTCTTGTCTCTCTCTCGGCAAATCTGTTATAATCGGGTGTCATCACTTCCCACCGAAGTAGAGTATAGTCATTGTTGTGGTCCTTTGTTATTTGCTCTTTGCTGTTGCCGTTGTCTTGGGGGCTCTTCTGAAGAGATTGATGTTCAATCTCTCATCAATTCTAAGGAAGTTGCAATTGTAGTAGTAGTAGTAGTAGTAGTAGTAGTAGTAGTGTAGTAGTAGTATAGCAGTAGTAGTATAGCAGTAGTAGTAGTAGTAGTAGTAGTAGTAGTAGTAGTAGTAGTTTTAGTAGTAGTGTATGTATGTATGTATACACGTGATCAGAGGGAAGCCATCTTTCCGACTGCTATCTTCAGTGCTATCTTCACAAAGACCAGACCAACGTATCCTGTCTCTTCATAAGCTGTTTCCTTAAGCGTTCTGAATAATTTTTTCCATCGTCTTGGCTTAACAATCCTCATCGTTTATTTTTACTGTTTTGCTCTCATTGTTCTGTCTTTTACTGTTTTTACTTTTTTATTGTTTTTACTGTTTTGTTCTTACTGTCCTGTTCTTGTTACCACTTTCACCCTCCGCAAAAAATCCCAAATTTTATTTAATTTGCTTTGCGGGAAGGACGGTTTCAATGAAGTCGCGTCTTGTCCTTGCCTTCGTAACGCGGAGTAGATGAAACAGGGATAACTGAAGAAGGGGAATATTCTTTATGTTGTATGTCTCGTTTCTCCGTTTTTTTTTTTCGTTGTTTGAAAAAATGTTCGTTTCTATGTTTTTCTTTTTATGTTTTCGTTTCTCATTGTGTTCAACGTTTTTTATGTCCTGTACCCATATATGCATGTATATATACATATATATGTAGGTATGTACATATATGTATGTATATATGCATATATTTATATATTATTTATATTATATATATATATAATAATTATTTGAGGGAATAAAATCCAAACTTACAAGGAAAAAGAATTCAATTTAGAAATACTAAATCAAATTCCACACAATATAATATATACAAAATATTAGAAAAAAACCCACCTTTTATCAATTCATATATATATATATAGAACAAATATGTATATATATGTATATATATATTTGTGTGTGTGTGTGTCTGTGTATACTTTCGTGCACATACACATATGCACGCACACACTCATACGCTCACGCACGCGCGCACACATTTGTATCGACTCATCATATTTTCGTTCGTCATAGATAAAATGCTTTGCAATGTTGAGCTTTCGACTGAAGTGTCACGCTATTGTATTCTCACACTGACGCACTATATTCGTTCCGCTCTGCCTCACCGAACAACGGAGCATGTAAATATATACATACTGAGACAGAGAGACATAGAGAGAGAGAGAGAGAGAGAGAGAGAGAGAGAGTGTGTGTTGTGTGAGAGAGAGAGTGTGTGTGAGAAAGAGAGAGAGAGTGTGTGAGAGAGAGAGAGAAGAGAGAGTGTGTGAGAAAGAGAGAGAGAGAGTGTGTGAGAAAGAGTGGTGTGAGAGAGAGAGAGCGTGTGTGTGAGAGAGAGAGTGTTGTGTGTGTGTGAGAGAGAGAGAGAGAGAGAGAAGCGCGGGGTCGTGGGAGAGTGGCGTGCCCAAAAAACTTCAAGATCGACGTCAGCTTCTCTTTTCCGAGTTATTTCTTTCGTCATCTCTACCACCCCATTGATGTCGGCGACTCTGATGATTGACAAGACCGACATTTTGCGTGAAACAATAGTCCACAGATGTCACATTTGATGGTCAGCAGAAGTTCTTGCTGAAGTTCGTAGTTCTTTCGTCGTAAACGTCTATCTTCTTCATTTCATAGAAGATGCTTTTCAAAATGTTCAACAGAAGTCCTGATGGTGTGACGCCGTTCTAATACGTCTCCTCCGTGTTGCTCACACGATTTAAGGTCAAGATTGGTGCTCCTCATCGTCTGTTTCAGTTGGACTTCGTAGCGTCGCATGAAACGCCCGCGTGATCTCTTGCCGGCAGTGGTTCGGTTTAGAGGATTTGACGTGGCAGTCCAATACTCCTCATGAGGTGGCCATGACCTGACCATGTGAGGCGATGTTTGATAATGAGAGCCTCAACGCTGTTAGCGTTGGCTCGCTCGAGGACTGCAAATCTGTTGACATAGTTATCCCGTTTGATGTTAATAACTGATCGCAGCTTTTGTTGATAGAATCGTTCCAGCTATTGAACAACTCTGCAGTACAAGGTCCACCTCTCACAACCACAGAGTAAAAAGATAAATACAATGTAAATATTACCTTATGCGTTAGACTCCATTAATTGAAATCATGGCGACTAACCGTTTCAATTAATTCGTTAGGTCCTTTGCCAATCGTGTGTAGCATCGCATGAGAAACACACGACGTATTTCCCTGGCATCCACACATCGTTTTCTTTCTTTTCTTCTTTTGCTTCCTTCAGATCATTTGACTGCGGCCATGTTGGAGCAGCACCCTGAAGGGTTTTAGTCAAACAAATCGATCCTAAGACTTATTTTTAAAGGCTAGCGCTTATTCTGTCGGTCACTTTTGCCGAACCGCTGGTTTGCGGGGACGTAAACGCACAGACACCGGTTGTCAGGCGGCGACAGGCGGACAAACACAGACACAAAGACGCGCGGGCAGCACACATACACACATACATGCATACACATACATACATTTATACATACATACATACATTCATATATACATATACATACACACACACCACACACACACACACATAAATTTGACATGGGCAATTCTTTCTTGTCTTGGGATTCACGGTCAAACGGCTGGGTGGAATTGTATGAAAAATTACACAGGTGTGTAGACTGATCCGGTGGTGATGCTGGGCTTTGTATTTTCTTCATAGCTCCCGTGGTTTCCAAGATAATCTACTATAATAATACACTTGTGTTTATGAATGAGAAACGAAAGGGTGATAGATGAATAAGGAAGGGAGGGGTGAGTGTGAATATATGTATGTGTATGTAAAAGGGGAGTATGTGAATGTGTGTGTGCGTGCGCGCGCAATGGAAGTTGTATGCTTCGTCTTTGTTCGCTTAGTATTTGGATTTATTTTTTGATTTGGTTGAATCTTGGTTGTTTTTTTTTTTTTTGTTAGAACAAGAGAGGGAGATAGATAGAAAGAATAGAGATAGGACAAGAGTGCACATCGGAATTATTAAGATAAAACTTGGTTGGAAATGGATGCGTAGCGTTCGATAAAATAATATAAACAATATATAGATATGTGCAAATAACATATATGTACATACCTACATATATATATATATATAATATATATATATATATATATATATATATATACATACGACGGGTTTCTTTCAGTTTCCGCCTACCAAATCCACTGGCAAGACTTTGGTTGGCCCGAGGCTATAGTAGAAGACACTTGCGCAAGGTGCCACACAATGGGACTGACCCGAGAACCATATGATTGGGAAGCAAGCTTCTTAACATACAGCCACACCTCTTAATCGTTTCAGTTACTGGATTACGGCCATGCTGGGACATCACCTTCTAGGATTCTAGTCGAACGAATCATCAGTTGTACATATTTTTTAAAATCCTGGTAATAATTATATCTGACTCTTTTGCTGAACCGCTTAGTTACGGAGACGGCGTAAACAAGATAAAGTATTGCATTATCAAGATTAACCGGTGCCAGGTTGAAATCCGAAGCATAAATGTACTTCCTTAAGCTTAGGTCACTGAATTCTAGATGAATACTCTCGTTCTTGTTGCTCAAGGAATGTAACACGTGATTTAATGTAGATAAGCGGATATTAGTCATAGGATATCTCACATATCTCATACAGTCATCATATATCCCTTGGGGATTACACTGCAGTCATTAAGAGACACTCAAACCAATGCGGAAACCTATACATAGCCAATTACTCTGTAAGAAATAGCAGCTAAATTTTCTTCAAATCTTGTCTCCCTATCTTTTCTGAAAAAGGGGAACATATTGGATTAGATAATCTATTTCTTTACTACCCACATTGGCTAAACATAGAGGGAACGAACAAGGACAGACAAACAGATTAAGTCGATTACATTGACTCTAGTGCGTAACTGGTACTTAATTTATCGACCCCGAAAGTATGAAAGGCAAAGTCGACCTCGGCAGAATCTGAACTCGGAACGTAAAGACAGACGAAATACCTATTTCTTTACTACCCACAAGCGGTTAAACACAGAGGGGACGAACAAAGACAGACAAACGGATTAAGTCGATTACATCGACCCCAGTGTGTAACTGGTACTTATTTAATCGACCGCGAAAGGATGAAAGGCAAAGTCGACCTCGGCGGAATTTGAACTCAGAACGTAGCGGCTGACGAAATACCTATTTCTTGAGCACATTGGGCAGCAAGCTAATAGCATGGGTTTCTGTTGGCTGTGGTTTTCTGAGCATCCGGCCATTCGATATTAACCTCGCTCATGTCGGATTTGAATGTGTTGTACCGTGTTGTTTTCGGTCATCTCCTCTTCCGTTCCCCTTCCGGTGGTGTCCATTTGAAAACTGCTTTCGAATGGCGTAGTTCTGGTAATCGAAATATAAAACCTGTTAATTTTATTCTTCGTTCTTTGATGATGATTTCGTAGAATGTCTTCAATGATTGCACAGTTTCGCCAGTACGTTCCCAGTTTTACGTTTTAGTTTCCGGTAAATGTACTTTACTGGTTAAGAGTGACCTTAGAATATGTCGACACTCATTTTACGTATATAACTTCATCGATATATCTAAACAATATTTCCCCAGCTATAGATATGGTTGTTAGTAACGTGAAACCCTGCTTTTCATTTTTTTTTAGTTTGGCTTTTGCTATTTTTTTTTCCTTTCGTTTGTTTCGTTGATTTTATGATGATATTGAGATGTCAATGGAACAACTTCTCATAATAAGCCAGTTTCTCAAAGCTGTAAACCCATATAGGTTTTTTTATTTTTAATGTGTGATTAGATTTCCAACGACTTGAAAATCATATTACATCTGACATTTTAAATGATGTCGCCTATATTAAATGTGAACGTTGGCAAAGTTAAGTGCACTTAGAAAAGAATAAATTACATTTTATATACATTTAACGAGTGGCTTTTGTCGTGGCAAGAAGCTAACTTCTCAAATATTTAATACTCCCCAAAAGTGATATGTATATGTATGTATGTATGTATGTATGTATGTATGTATGCATGTATATACATGTGTGTGCATGTATATACATAAGTATGTATGTACGTATGTGTGTATAAATACACACATGCGCATTCATAATACATACATACATGTAATATATATATATACATATAGATATATATATACATATATATGTGTGTATATATATATATATATATATATACATATATATATATAACATATATATACGTGTACACACACACACACACACACACACACACACACACACACACACACACACATTATATATATATATATATATATATTAGCAAGAAAGAGAGAGTGAGTGTCGGAGAGAGTGAGTGTCGGAGAGAGTGAGTGTCGGAGGGACAGAGAAAGAGAATGATTGACCGAAAAGAGTGACGGAGAAAAAGATGGAGGAATATGTAAGTATAGATGTATATGTATGTATGTATGTATGTATGTATGTATGTATGTATGTATGTATGTATGTATGTATGTACGTATGTATGTATGTATGTACGTATGTATGTATGTATGCGTGTGTGTATGTATATATGTATATATATATATATACATATGTTTATAGATACATAGATATGCATATACATATAGAAAGAGAGATATACACATCATATACAAACGCACGTCCACACACACACACACACACACACACACAACACACACAAACACACGTACGTGCATAGACAAACATTTCAGTAATTAATTATACACAGATAAGAAGTAGATAGATAGATAGATAGATAGATAGATAGATAGATAGATAGATAGATAGATAGATAGATAGATAGATAGATAGACAGACGGTTTATATTGATAGATATATGTTAAAACAAGTTAGGCGGTAGACAATTACATAAGCGAAGATATACGGCAATAAATATGCATAGACACAGAGAAGTATTGAATATTCAAATTAAATTAAGCATAAGAAATATACAAAACAATAAAGCCACTCGATTATGAGTTCCGTTATCAAAGTATGGAAAGCTATGTATGGATGGACATTACAGCAATATATCGATTTTTCATCAGATATTAATGATATGGCTGAAACTGGGTGTCGAATTATCGGCCCGAAAGTCGATAATGTGCCTGTGGAAAACTACTTAACTCTTACTTACTCTTTCTTTCTCTCTCTCTCTCTCTCTCCTTCTTTCTCTCTCTCACACTCTCTCTTTCTCTTTTTCTCTCTCTCCTTCTTTCTCTCTCTCTCCATCTAGTAGTAAACAAGCCGCTATCAGAACGTGGTTAATCGCTGAACGCCACAGAACTCTGTGGAAGTGTTGCATACGGTGTTTTTTTTTTTTTTTTTTTTGGTACCAATTCCGTGTTGTTTCTCTGTAGCCATGTATACAGAATAGGTAATGGGGTAGACAATGGGGAAACTACTTCCTGGTATCTTAACGAGTTGATTTGGAAATCGATAAAAATCCCGATCGGCCAAATTCCAAATTCCATATGATATCTTGAACGCCTAAGAGTAGTTTAGAAGGAGACACGAAAGAAAGGAAGAAGAAAATATCATCTTCATGAAATACCTTGGATTATATAGGCGCAGGAGTGGCTGTGTGGTAAGTAGCTTGCTAACCAACCACATGGGTCCCACTGCGTGGCATCTTGGGCAAGTGTCTTCTGCTAAAGCCCCGGGCCGACGTTGTGAGTAGATTTGGTAGACGGAAACTGAAAGAAGCCTGTCGTATATATGTATTTATATATATGTATATGTATGTGTATGTGTTTGTGTGTGTGTTTGTCCCCCTAGCATTGCTTGACAACCGGTGCTGGTGTCTTTACGTCCCCGTCACTTAGCGGTTCGGCAAAAGAGACCGATAGAATAAGTACTGGGCTTACAAAGAATAAGTCCCGGGGGTCGATTTGCTCGACTAAAGGTGATGCTCCAGCATGGCCGCAGTCAAATGACTGAAACATGTAAAAGAGATATGAATCTTGGAAAATCACCTTCGCTGAGGGTAACTTTACCATAACATCGTTTCGTACTCGTTAAAATAGAAACCGGTCAAGTTGTTACTGTCTTTGCATTTCTCTTTTTGTTTTATTGTTTGTTTTATTTTCTATTTCTTTTCAAGTTCTTCAGGACAGCTACCTCTCAAATGGCCCTTCCTGTCATGGGCGACGAAGCTGGGGTTTTTTTTTTACCTTTCAATCTCAGTTTCGTTGCTTTTCTTTACGAATGCGCTGCAAGACACTGCTTTGGAATGCTTTTATTTATTGTGTGTATGTGTGTATGTGTGTGTGTTTGTGTGTAAGGCTTGGCATTAAGATCTTGACGTCTAACTGACCCCGCCGATGACTTCAAGTCTCTTCGATGTACACCATCCGGCCGTATTGTACTGTAAAGACATTGACGAGCAAAGAGGGAACGCCATCACCAATGTTCCTCACTGTGACCCATGTGTTGTGACGTCACATATATGATGGCACTAGTTTATCAACAGGGGTAAGACACCTTATCTCGAGCAATTTTCCTGCCTTATCTAAAAATGAAGAATAACGGTCTCAAAAGCCTCACTTCGAGCGATAGAGAAGATATCGCTCCGCACATCGGCCAGACAGGGCTACGTGGGTAGCTGTATTGAAAGTATATGAAAATATCTCGTGTTTAAAGAGATGTGGAGATATGTGAAGGGATTGTTCTCTTTGCGTATGCGATGTGATCGCCGTTTGATAAGTTCAGGCAAGGAGGTTTTCCCCTTTGTCTCATATCACTGCCACGTGGTTCTTTTCTCAACATGCTAACCCAAACGAAAGGATTGCAGACAACTTTGTATTGCGCGAAATACAATTTTGTTCATGGTAAAAGTCTTGTTATCTTCAGTTTGCCAATATGTGATTTTGTGTGTGTGTGTGTGTGTGTGTGTGCGTGCGCCAGTTCGTGAATGCGTGAGTATGA
The DNA here is from genome assembly GCF_006345805.1 of Octopus sinensis. Taxonomy (NCBI): domain Eukaryota; kingdom Metazoa; phylum Mollusca; class Cephalopoda; order Octopoda; family Octopodidae; genus Octopus; species Octopus sinensis. The sequence continues at coordinate 8,892 of NW_021828186.1, forward strand.
TTGTGTGCGCGGGCGTGTGTGTGTATGTGGGTGCTTGCGT
>NW_021828187.1:0-8984 GCF_006345805.1 Octopus sinensis
TATAGACAAGTCAAAGCAAATTTTTTTCGATTGAAAGATATTAGAGAAACGTTATAAATATTTATTAATATATATATATATAATATATATATATATAATATATATATATATATATATATATATATATATATTTATATATATATATATATATATATATTACATATATATATAATATATATGTGAAAAACAAATAAAAAATAATGGTCATTACATATTACACTTTCATCGGAGCACATTTGGCTTACACACTGTTTCCAGTAGTCGTTATTGGTACATTAGGGATATATAAATATACATATATATATACATATATAAACACATACATTCATACAAATATAAATATACGTCATTCGAGATGGAGGAGGAAATTGATTTTTACTCGGATTTATCTACAAATACTTCTAATACGAACGATAGCGAAAGTGAAGAATACACATACGACTATCACGCTTCAATCAGCACACTACCTCTCTTGGAATTGATACCAGTGGCTATTATGTACGGTCTGACTTTAATTCTCGGAGTAACTGGTAATGCATTGGTTATATTCTCCATAGCACATTACCGAAGAATGAGAACGCTCACAAATATTTTCCTTCTCAGTTTGGCATCGGCTGATCTTCTTCTCATCGTTCTTTGTGTTCCAATAAAGGTAAGCAAAGCGTTTCATAATTTGCTGTATAATACAATAAATCTTGTTTTGTTCGATGTTACTGTTGTTGTTGTTGTTGTTGTTGTAAGTATTGTTGACGCTGCTGTTACTGTTATTTCTCTTGTCAGACTTGACTGGTCAAAGTTATGATCAAACATTCCAGTTCATGGCCCCTCTCCTTCCTTTCAACTTTTCTCGAAAATGGCGATATGAGGATATGTTTCGTTTATTTATTTATTTAAACAAATACGTACGATCTAAGGAAGATTTTATTGTTTATTTAAAGAAGCCGTAGCTACCACGTACACACCTCTAACTTTGGCTATCTTTCTCCTTTCCTCTTTCTTCTTTGATATATGAACGCATCTTTATTTCAGCCAATATCCTACGCAAACATTTAAGAGTGCGTCGGAGGAAAGACCATGAAATTGATTAATAACGTCTCAATCATCCGTACATTTAAACCTCTGGCACAAATCCCGCTGTTTACGCAAACGCAACCGCACACTTACACACTCTCACACACGCTCTCTCTCTCTCTCTCTCTCTCTCTCTCTCACACACACACACCTATACACAAACACACACAGTATTTCTTTCTTACCTTTACTCTCTCTCTCACACTTTCTTTCCTACTCTCTCACGCTTACACAATCATTCTTTCTTCTCTTCTCTCTCTCTCTCACAGACTTTCTCTCTTCTCTCTCTCTCTCACAGACTTTCTCTCTTCTCTCTCTCTCTCACAGACTGTCTCTCTTCTCCCTCTCACACACAGATTTTCTCTCTTCTCTCTCTCTCTCATGCTTTTTTCCTCTGCTTCTTTTCAATACCATCTCTTCTAAACGCTGTCTTGTTGTGTAAACCTCTAGCTAAGGTCATCTGATACACACATCCATTTCTTCTCTCGTTACTCATGCGGTGCCTTGCCTTGTCTTGCCTTTCCAGATACACTACAGAGCAATTTTTCTCCAACTCTCTTCACATTTGGCTACCTCTTTGGAAATCCTGCCTGGTACACATATTTTCTTTTCTTTCTGCAGTCCTTGATGTAGAAAATCTAAAACTTATTAATATCTCCTTTGCTGAAAAATAGAGGTACCTCGCAAGGATCAGCCCCTCTGCATTTATTTTTCTAACTAAACTGAAGGTCGTGTCTACATTTCTTTCTGTCCATCATCAACGCAGCTGAAAAGATGACGAGTTGGCCGAATCGTTAACACATTAGAAAAAAATGCTTTGAGGCATTAGTTACAGTTTCAAGTTTAAATGCGGCGAGCTGGCAGAATCGTTAGCACGCCTGGCGAAATGCTTTGCGGTATTTCGTCTGCCGCTATGTTCTGAGTTCAAATTCCGCCGAGGTCGACTTTGCCTTTCGTCCTTTTGGGGTCTACAAATCAAGTACTAGTTACGCACTGGGGTCGATGTTATCGACTTAATGCCTTTGTCTGTCCTTGTTTGTCCCTTCTGTGTTTAGCCCCTTGTGGGTAATAAAGACATAGGTATTTCGTCTGCCGCTACGTTCTGAGTTCAAATTCCGCCGAGGTCGACTTTGCCTTTCATTCTTTCGGGGTCGATTAAATAGGCACCAGTTACGCACTGGGATCGATGTAATCGACTTAATCCGTTTGTTCTTGTTTGTCCCCTCTGTGTTTAGCTCCTTGTGGGTAGTAAAGAAATAGGTATTAGTTTCAGTTCAAGTCCCGCCGTGATTAACTTCACCTTCCCTCACCCAGGGATCAATAACAGTGCCAGTCTTGTGCTGGAGTCAATGGAGTCGACTAATCCCTCCTCTTAGGTAACAATTTTTAAGGTAGGTAGAGTGTCATTAACGCCGGTGGTGTTTTGTTTCACATCTCTTCCTTACGCGATCGAATCTAAAGAGACTTTACACATTAGAAATATCTCAAACATCTACCAGGGTTATTGAAAGAAGAGAAATGTTAAGTAGTGGGCATAAGTGTCTTGTTTTATTTGGTTGTCTACGATGCTCCCCAATTACTTCTGCTTGTGATCAGAGATGCACATATCGTTAACCACCCCTGGACATGCTCAACGTTTTAAGGTCAAACAACTGACAAGCAAATCTGTGGTATTAAGTAGAATATTTACAATTTTATCACATATATATATATAATAAATGCATATGTATATATATATGCATTTGTTATTTTAGTACTTCTCGCGATTTTTTTTATTTCATATTATATATATATATAATATATAAATTATATTTATCATATCTATATATATATATAATATATAGATATATATATATATATATATAACATATATACATGTACTTACGTAATATATATAGATGTGTGAGGCTAATTGTATGTGTGTTTTAATATATATTAGATACGTACCTGTATATAAATATATGTATGAATATGTGTATATATGTGTGTGAGTCTGCATGTGTAACTCTACATTCATAAAAATGAATATATAGAAAGTTATACACATATAGATAGATTGATGATTAGGGGGAGAGACAGACAGATATACAGAAAGAGGTTGAAAGATTAGTAGATAGGTATATATATGTATATATATATGTGTGTGTGTGTGTGTGTGTATGTATGTACTTTTTGTATGTATGCATGTGTGTGTGTGTTTATCTGTAGATCTTTAAATGCGATGCAAGTCCACATTTTGTGGGGAATAATATGCCTGTATACTTAAAGTATGATTTGATTTTTATACGTTTTCCATATTTGTATTTCAATAAATATATACATTCTATACAAATACGCATTCCTAAACTCATAAATATAAATATATTCACGGAAATGCGAACATTTTGATACGTCTCAACGTATCTATTTCTTATAAATGAAACATTAGTTGCCACTGAAATTGTGAACTGAGGTGTGCATACATTTTTGTGAAAGCATCCTTAAATGCTGAATATTTATTGAAATTTATATGGTACCTGTGGTTGGTAGCCAGAACCAAATCATCGTCTTTCATTATATTTGTGAAATCAACAGTGGTCTCATTTTTTTTTGTGTTTGAAGGTTTGAAGATATTTCAGACAGAATAAGTCGTGTAATATATCTAGTAATATATCATATATATTATTTGAAGCTTAGAGCGATAAGTATAAGTACTGGATTATGAATATATCTTTGGGAATGTATTGAAATCCATCAATCGAAGCAGAACGAACTGGAATCAGGACTTGTTGAATTATTCAACATTGACGAATTCTGTTCTGAAAGGAGCAGCCACTTAGTTTATATCCACTTGAAGAGAGCGCGAGAGGGAGAACGAGAGAGAGAGGGGGAGAGGGTGATGAAAGACCACACCTGTATTGTTCGGACACCACCTGACATCACACTAATGTCAATTAAAATAGATATATTGCAGTCATTATGTCACGTTCCAATTTCTTTTCAGTTGAATCTTTCATTCCTTCTTACCATCAGATTTCAAGGGAGCTGCATTGGAAATCATTAATGCTGTAATTCAATCACAAGCCACAACGGATTCCTTTCAGATCCACGGTTCTTTTCTTATCTCATTATTACCGAACAGCCATGCAGTCCGCCATATTTGTTGCTCTTGTTTATTACCTTCTCTTCTCTCCCAGAATTCATACATCGCTGTTGCTATCTCTTTCATAAGTTTTAGCTGCGAGTGTAGCTGTTACCATCATATCTCTATTGTAGCTACGGATATCGATGTAGCTGTTATCTCATTCATAACTTATCGCATAAGATATGGCTGCCATTGTTATTTTCATTTTATGTAACTGTTACATGAGTTTCGTCGTTTGCTTTTTGCTTGTTTCCTTTCCTTTTATTCAAATTTTGTGCATCAATGATGCTGCAGCTATCCTATGGGATCATCAGCATCAAAGCAAACCGATCAGTTAGCAAACTTGTAATTATTTATATCACATCTAGCTCTCACTGCTTCTTGCAGCGTGATGTTTTATCGATATATCTATCTATACTGTATTCACCTATTCAACTATTTCATTCATATACATCTGATAACAGAGTCTTAGATCTGGAACCTTCTTCCCTTCGTATGTTTATTTTACCTCTTACAACGACTGTTTTACGAACATGTTTTCAATCTATCTGCAGTCTCCTTTCTAAACTTTTCTTACGTTACTCAGAAAACGTTGGGTGCCGGTGTTTCGCCTTTCCCTATTCACTGTCTTCGCCGCTTGACATTTTTATAGAGAACCAATTTCTCGCCACCTGTCGCTATTCAACCCCAAAAAGTTCATTCGATATGCGTGACAGCAAAGAAGAGCATACATTCACTCTCTGCGCGCTATTAGACTCGGAAAGTTTACGAAGAACCCATAGACACAATTTGCTGACTTTTACGATGGCAAGCAGGCTGTCGGTGAATAGTTGAATGACCAAACCCAAGCATCTCTACTAGTTCCTCAAAAGTTACGATGGGATTTTGTTCCACCTCGTCGAGCTCTACAGATCTTCCAGGACGTGGTTCGTCTTCTAGGAACCATCGTTGAAACTGGTTTACGCTTATTGTCCGATCCCCATATACTGCTTTAATATTCCTCGCACTTTCCGTTGAGTCGTTGCCTTTATTGAACTCATAAAGCAAAATATGCCGAATATGCTCCTTTGTCACTTCCATTATAGCTTTGACAGGAATACTGTTAAAATCGAACTGCTCTCCCCAAAACTTGCACAGAGAATATGGAAAAATGGGTAAAATTACTACCTGCTTTTATACCAAGTTAATGCAGATAGTTTATCCCGTACCCCCTCCGACTTTTAGTTTCATGCAACTGAAAAAAAAACCGCATTATTTATGGGATGACCCAATACATATATATTTGTGCATATATATATATATAAAGGGTAAAATATTCACCACATCAAAGTGGATGTTGCGTTAGAACACACAATACGTCGATATATACTAAGACAGAAATTCTCATATGGTTTTAAGATGCATAAAAGCATATCACAGTTAACGCCACCATAGACAATAACCCCCACTTCCACTGGTGATAACCATCACGTGCCTTTATGCACCGGAAACCCATATGAGACTTCCTCTCTTTGTAAATATCGTAGTATTGTGTGTTCAAAGGCATCATCCCCTTTTAATGGTGAATATCTTAGCTTTTGGCATTAAAACTGCTTTTACTCTCTCTCTTTATATACATATATATATATATATATATATATATATATATATATATATATATATATATATATATATATATATACATACATGTATGTGTGTATGTATATGTATATGAATATATATATATATATATTTACTTAATACATATATATGTATATAAGCATATATATATATAATATATATATTTATGTATATACTTCATATATTAATATATATATATATTATAATATTATATATATATATATATATATATATATATATATGAATGTATATTTATATATGCACTTAGTTTCCCTCAATGTTTGAAATTCAGCTCTGTTCCGGAACTAGCAAAACCAACACCGAAAGATGTTATTAAAAATGGACAAAGTTACCACCAACCTATAACCTAATTATATATATATCATGCAACTAAAGAGACTACAGCATAAAAGGTCAGATACATGCTTGCTGAAATATGGAAGAAGCATATTTCATACGAAAGCAAAATATCTTCAGTCAAACACAAACCGTACGAAAATAAAAAAAAATTATATTGCAATATAATAATTTACAGAAGAAGAAATATCTCTTTAAAAATTTAGTCTAATAAGAATGGCAGTAGAATTCATTGCTGATATACATCAGAAGATACGAAACATGTACGCGCTGTTATCTCTTACTGCTCGTGGATAATTTTCATATCACCAGCACAAATGAGTAAGCAAAGGTACGCGTGGGGATATCACTGGCGCCAGAATATTAGACGGTGTTTGTTTATCGCTTTCTCTGTCTGTTAAAATTTCTACCTCTCATCTCTTTCGCTTTCTCTCTTTCTGTCTCTCGCTCATTCTTTCTGTCTCTTCTTGATCTTTCTCCCGCTCGTGTGCTTGTGTGTTTTTATGTGTGTGCGTGTGTGTGTGTGTATGTGTGTGTGTGTGTGTTTGTATGAAAACAGATATGTGCAAATATTTGTACGCATATATATATATATATATATGTGTGTGTGTGTGTGTGTGTGGTTGTAATACGATTATACTTACATATTACACCTGTAATATATATATATATATATATATATGCATATGTATATTATGTATACATATACATATACATGTATACATATGCATTATATAATGCATATATATCATATATATATATGTTGTGTGTGTGTGTGTGTGTATATATATATATAATAAACATATGTATATATATAATAATATATATATAGATATATATTATAATATACACGCATATAATAATACATAAATATTTTATACATATCTTATACATCTATATACGTAACTTATAATTATATAACAAATACGTAATATATGTTATATATGTTATATAGGTATGCATGCGTTCTGTGCGTGTACAGGTATGCATGAATATATTATATATGACATCATACACACATACACCTCTATCGTGTGTGGTGTATGCTCCTATATACTATATACATACATATATTATATATATATATATATATATATATATATATATATACTAGTGGAGTCACACAAGTTGCACACGCTATCTGGCATAAGATTCAGCCATTCAATTTCTCTATGAAACCGTAGAAAAATACCAAAGTGTTAGTATTTTGAACGGATGCGTCTATGTGTACGATTGCCTTTACATCTATGCCGTAAGCATGGAAAAGGACATTGACACGCAGACATACAAATATACGTTTGGATATAAGTCACGCGATGGAAATTTTCAGAGAAAATTATCTGACGGTTTATCTGAGAAAATAATTTTCTCGGATTATCTCTCTTCAACGTATTTCTTCACATAAAAGTAATATTCAAACGATTTTCAAGGAATGCAAGAATCTTGTGAATGCTGGAATAATGGAATTCATTGGTTTCTAATTGACATTTGGAATTATATGGTAATGGAATCGCATACGTTTGATGAAGTTTCTCTTTTGAATGAAGGTAAGATGAAACGAAATTGAATGACCATACATAAGTACCAAAATAGAACCGTAACCATTCACAAGATTTAGATAACTACACATAAATATATATATAATATATATATATATATTATATATATATAATAATAGAATATATATATATAATATATATATATATATATTATATACATACATATATATATACATACATATGTATATATATACGTATGTATTATGCATATATATCTATGTATATACATCCATGCACACACATACATCTTTATCACTTCATATATATATATATATATATATATAATACGTACCTTTGTATATGACGAAATGGCCAAAGTGCGTCTGACCTCATCATGGAACTCATCATTTATCAACGATAACCGGTTGCTCACTTTCGTAAGCAATGGAAAAGCAGTATATATCACAGCTGTTTGTAAGACACACAATCTTGGATATAACCAAAAGATTTTGCCATAACCAGCATAACAGTACACGCGTTAGGAGAGCATTTAATAAAGTCACAGAACTATTCGTTTTCAAGTGAAAAACAGGTATGTCATAAACTTAAAGATGTGTACTAGGCCTCACATATTTTACCAGTAATATGTAATTCATTCAGCAAAGTTTTAAAAGGTCCTTTACTGCAGACAAATACCCATAGGTTTATCTCTCATTTACGCTTTTTCTTGAATGAGTAGAGCGTATCAACACATTTTTTGTTTCTCTAAATCTAGAGGCAGATCAATTTAGTTATATCCGAGTTTATGCATATGTATATTACGTGTAGCTTCGCGCTGTTATTGTCACTGATTTCAGGAAAAATACTGACGAAGTGATAAGAATTCACGAAACTAGTTGAACCGATCTTCGTTCTTCGATCCTGGGCAAAAGGCATGAATTTTAATCACAGTGTCTATTTTTCAGAGTCGTTCTAAATACTTGTCTTTCCTGGAAAGACACAGACAAATCAGTTAAGATTACACACACACATACACACTCACATTCACTTACATGCGTGTGTGTATATATATATATATATATGTGTATATGTGTGTGTGTGTGTGTGTGTGTGTGTGTGTGTGTGTGTGTATGTGTGTGTGTGTGTGTGTGTATGTGTGTTTGTATGTATATATATAAACAACTTATAAACAAGGGTAAAAGAAAAAAATTGTAATGCCAAATATGCCGAAATAGACTTAATCGTCAATAACCATATAATTTGTCACTATAATCACGTGTTTCGTTTGTTCGCTGGTTTGCTGCAGCATGGCG
>NW_021828188.1:7500-9051 GCF_006345805.1 Octopus sinensis
TACGTTAAGGTTACACGTGTCTGTGGAATGCTCAGCCACTTACACATTAATTTCACGAGCAAGCTGTTTCGTGGATCAGATCAACTGGAACACTCGTCGTCGTAACCGACGGAGTGCCATTCATGTATATGTGTTTGTGTGTAAGTGTGTGTGTGTATGTATGTATGTATCAAGGATTGAACAGGCAGAACACAACAAGGAGAAAAAGTTAGATGAAAGTAGAACAAACGGGAAACTAGACGGAAGCTTAAAGGATCGAGAATATAGACAAAGACACGATATACGGAATGTTCGCAGCTGAGTTTTCCGCGTCAGTCAGATTAACCAATATATCATCGTGGTTTCGCACCATTATCGTTGAGACCACTGAATTTTAGAGGTGCCAGCGGGAAAAAGCTGGGGAATGTATACTGAGACAGAAACAAACAAGTCAATATATAAATACAACAGTCGAAGAATCACGTATATATAACAAATCAAAGCCTTACGGCTATATACAACAGAAGAAAAGAGTAATAATAATTATACAAATATAGCATGCCCAGCTGACAACGAGGCTTGCGATAAGGAAGAAAAAAGTCGATAGATATGACAGGTTAGCTTGGGAGGTTAAGCAGTCGTGGTCGATGAAAAAAGTTGTAGTAGTACCAATATACTCCGGAAGGTGCTCAAAAAATAAGAGATGTTACCTTAGTTCACTGGTCGTGAACAGCTGACACCGCAGTACATCTCCAGCGCTAGAAGCAGCGTTTTAAAGCATCTGCCAGTGCTGATAATGAAGGAGGACTGAAGACAGCTTACGGTATCTCTCCTAATATAGCAAAGAAAGGAACATCGTATACCATTGGTAAAGAGATCGTAATTCCCGCAATTAAAGATGTGATTGAGAATTTTATGAAGAAAGAAACTTAACATGCACTAAAATGCATACTATTGGGTGCAAATACAGTGCAACGACACATCGATCAATTGGCCGTTGATGTGGAGAGAACCTTGGTACCTGAGCTTCAACATTGCATGTTTTCTATTCGCCTCGATGAACCAACTTTTGGAGGTTCAAATATTCTCCTGGCCTATGTGACGTATTATAGTCCAAGCCTAAAGTGCATTGTTGACGAGTTCTTCTTTGCTAAGTACCTTTAAGTACCTTAAAGGTGATGCGAAAGGTGAGACAATTTTTCTGTTTGGTATCCAAACGTAACCGGAAACGTTCTCTGTGGGACAAATCAGTCGTAGTTCAGGCGTTCGTCGCTAGAAGCTTAGGGCAACACGAAGACAATAATTAATAATGATAATAATATATATACAAGAAAGAGCCTTGGGACTGCAAGACAAGACAGAAGTGGGTAACGCGAAGGAGAAATGAAAACTTCACTAAAGGACTATAGATATAGGGGGGGGGGTAGAGCGAGAAGCTCAGGAAATCGTGACCAGTTCGGTCGAGGGCAACGTGAAAAAGAATGACACCTCCTTAGCTTACCAATGGGGAAAGCTGCCGCTCGTCAGTCCGCGAAACGTATTTCTTTTCACAATACATAGGCGAGGGTTTGT
>NW_021828189.1:0-8940 GCF_006345805.1 Octopus sinensis
AGTGGCTTAGGACAAGTGTCTTCCAGAGGACCATCATGTTTCTTGTTCTCTTGTTCTAAAGGTTCTAAGAATCCATCCAGCCAGCCGTCTACATTTCATTACAGTTTAGCAACATGTACATGAAAGGTCGCGTCATCACTCATGTGAATACCCAATCACGCACTGATTGTGCCTCTGGGATTGCAATCCCTCCGGGTCCAGTGTATTCATTGGGTATTGCATTCAGTTTTGCATGCTGATAGCATAAAGCTTGAACTTTTCAGCATTGAACTGCATGCTATTCTTTTCAGCCACTTGTATATTTTGTTCCAGCTCACATTGCAGGTGTTTAGTGTCTTCAGGGTTCTGTAGTGCCTGCGAAACTTTTGTATCATCTGCATAACTTGTGTGCGTGTATCTCTGCGTGGCTGAGGGCATGTTTTGGGAGGGCCATATGAACAGTAGTGTCCCAAACAGTGCCCTGCGGAACACCGCTCACTATTTGCGTGTTAATGGCTACTACTACCACCTGACTTCTATTCTTCAGAAAGTCATGAAGCCATTCTCCTAATTTTCCAACTATGCCAAGATCGCTTTCAACATGTGATCTGTTGAGCACCACCAGCAAAAATATTTTTTTCCTCTGTCTTCCCTTCTTGGGATCTTTCCTCCTCCTTGTTTCCGACGAAGAGCTCCGCTCGAAACGTTAAACCCTCCTTCCCTTCTTTCTTGAGCGTCAAATAATACTTAATTGTTCCACGTCCTCGCGATGCTGTGTTTTTTTCTGTGTTTTCTTGTTTGGATTAACTTTATATATATATATATACATATATATGCTTATGTTGAACTAATCTTACTAGGAAGTAGAGGGAGGTACATCACATTGAGATACGCGTTATCTATTTGATTTTCAACCAAATGAAATTGTAGGTTTATCTTACAGAGGACAATGAAGAACAGAAGACATAAAAATATAGAAAAAGGAGAGAAAAACCTACGAGATTGACTGCTTCGATTGTTAGCAAATCATAAGAAAAACACGGTACCTTTGTTATATTAGAATATAACAGTGCTTTCGTTTTCGTTTCTAAGTCTTATAGGAGAGAAAAAGTAAACAGAACATCTGTCTTATTGAAGATAACCCGTGTCAAAATAATAGACAAAAAACAAAACAGAAAAAATCGATAATAACATAATATAATACGTAATGCGATAATAATAATGATAAATAATAATAATAATAATAATAATAATAATAATAATAATAATAATAATAATAATAATAATAATAATAATAATAATAAGAAGAAGAAGAAGAAGAAGAAGAAGAAGAAGAAGAAGAAGAAGAAGAAGAAGAAGAAGAAGCCTTTCTACTATAGGCACAAGGCCTAAAGTTTTGGGGAACGGAGATAGTCGACCTCAGTACTCAACTGGTACTTATTTTATCGACCTCGAAAAGAAAGAAAGGCGAAGTCGATCTCGGCGGAATTTCAACATAATTACGGAAGGACAAAATGCTATTCATTTTGCCCGGCGTGCTAACCATTCTACCAAGCTCACTATTTTTATTCACTATCATTATAGTAATAATATCTAGTAGGACCCGTGGAAATTCCTCGGAATGGCAAAAAAATTAAGAGGACCTATTTAACAAAGAAAGGAGGATTTGTATTTCTATAGCATTCATAATTTAGCTTTCATTAAATATTTTTGACGTTCGTCTCCATGTATTTCCTCGCTTCTCCGTCGGTGTTGTCTTTTTTTCTCTTATTATTATATTTTCTCGCTAATAAGGCGGCGAGGTGGCAGAATCGTTAGTACGCTGGATGAAATGCTTAGCGACATTTCGCCCGTCACCACGTTCTGAGTTCAAATTCCGCGAGGTCGACTTTGCCTTTCATCCTTTCGGGGTCGTTAAATTAAGTACCAGTTACGTACTGGGGTCGATCAAATCGACTGGCCCCCCTCCCCCAAAGTTCAGGCCATGTGCCTGTACTAGACAGGATTATTTGTTTTCGCTGATCCTCTCTGATCTGTTTTCTATATCTGCGCATCCTTTCTCGGGTAGCCTGCAACCGTGTTTCTTGTGAATCCAATGTTTATGCTAAATTAACCATTATAAAAAAATATCAATCTTTTAAGCGAGGAGACGATAAATAATCGCACTTATGCGTATTTTTTTTTCTTTTGGAAGCACTCCGTCGGTTACGACGATGAGGGTTCCGGTTGATCCGAATCAATGGAACAGCCTGCTCGTGAAATTAAAGTGTAAGTGGCTGAGCACTCCACAGACACGTGCACCCTTAACGTAGTTCTCGGGGGATATTCAGCGTGACACAGAAAGTGACAAGGCCGGCCCCTTGAAATACAGGTACAACAGAAACAGGAAGTAGAGAAATTAAAAATTTGGTGGGAAAGAGTACAGCAGGGATCACCACCATCCCCTGCCGGAGCCTCGTGGAGCTTTTTTAGGTGTTTTCGCTCAATAAACACTCTCACAACGCCCGGTCTGGGAATCGAAACCGCGATCCTATGACCGCGAGTCCGCTGCCCTAACCACTGGGCCATTGCGCCTCCACTCTTATGCGTATGCGATGGTCGGTATAAAAAATTAGTTCAGTATTAGAAATGCTTTTTAATATCAACACACAACCGTCACCACCACCGCTATCTACACCTCGCTCTCTCTCTTTTTCTCTTTCTATATATATTCTCTCTCTCTCAAAGAACTGCCTCCCCAGTCCATCTCTCTATCTATCTTTCCCATCAACTAACTTTTTAACAACATAATATTCCTAGCCCTCTCTACCGCGCGTCGTTAACACTTCACTCTCCCATTTCTCCTCTCTTTTTCGTTTGTTCTTCGTTTCTACTTTCAGCTGGCCTAAGTATATTAATATCAATCACTTTTCTCTACTTTTTCGTCTCTTCTTTCTTCATTCCACTCTCTCTCTCTCTCTCTCTCTCTCTCTCTCTCCTCTCTCTCTCTCTCTCTCTCTCTCTCTCTAACTCCACCTCCATCACCCTAACTAATGTATAACGGGCGAACGAACAGGCAGATCATAGATATTGGTAATTGGAACATGCGAACAGTAAATCTCGAGCCTATAATAATTAGTGCGTTGGGCACAGTAATCTAAGATATAAACAGATGACTGAAGGAGATTGAAACAGAATACCTGGTAGAGCTCCTACAGAAAGTTCGCCTCTTAAGGACAGCAAGGATTATCAGGAGGGTTCTAAGTATTTGAAAAACTGCTGAAAACGTGTGGATGCATAAGGCTACCGGTAGTAACCCGCTATCACATAAATCCTACCAAGTATAAGACCAAAACGGAGCTTTGTTTCTATAATAATCTCTTATTAACCTCTGGGGTCTCATGTAAAAGATTGAAGACGATACAGGACAAAATGTGGGATTGAAACGTGGGATTGAAACGTGTATATAACGAAAAGCAAAGAAAATTTTAACAATTAAAATCCCCACCGAAAAGTGACTTCTTAGGGTTGCTCGTGAAAACATTAAAAAAAACACGATGGCCTATAGGACAAGTGCTATCTCCTTTTCATTTGACTTCGATCTAGAGGTGCATGCTCAAAGTAGGTCCGTTCACATGGTTCATTCGTGCTACATTTTTACTCACCTTTTAACAAAATTTCTGGGAGGCAGCACTTCCCTGTGTACTATCACTTTCGTTTGCAAGTTAAACTTGAAATGTTGCTGCGTGTTTAACCAAAGAGGTAAGTGTCTACCATCAGCCCTTTCATCCTAGTCTACCGCACAACCCCTTTCGCTAAGACCACCAAACAAAGAAACATTACCTGTCCTTCCCTGCCTAAGGAAGGCGGAGGGGAGATATTCACGATGGATACAGCCGACGCCGGATCCGTCCTGCACGTGACATCAGGTGTTAAACATAGACCCACAACTCAGAAATGCTCGAGCACTGGACGAGGGCGTGCAGGACAGTTTCGTTGCTCTGCGTGCGTCTCGAGCAAGCCTGGCTAATGGTTCTTCCATGCCTGTAGAGTTTACTTGAAACGGCAATTGTCTCGCCCACCACCGGAGTCACTGCCAGGCAAGGAATCTCTGAAAGTTACCCATGGTCCCAGCTCAAAATTCCTTCGGAATAGACAAGCCAGCTCATTCTCATCGGCGCCCAGATTCTCCCGAGAACGTCGTTGCACGCCTGTCACTTGCCCTCTATAGAACGCCTGAGTGGAACTTCCACCGACCGCGTTGCCCAACTGACAGAGGGATGTAAGCGCCTGACGACACTCTACGTACCAGGCACCCGGCCTCGGTCTACACTTGATTCAGGACTACAGCTCAGACAAAAAGACGAGCTGTGGGAAATCGTGTCCACACCTGTTCATCGTTTAGGAAGCACTAGTGATGTGACAGCCGCAGTGCATGTTTGCACATCAGCAGCCACGGCATTCCCAGACCTCCAATCAGCGGATGTTGACAGCAAATGGAGAGCCTGACCAATGAAACGCGTCCCTTCCACAGAAAACGGAAGAGTGCACGCTCTGGTTTGGTCAGACGTGAACTGAAAAAAGTCATGATGGTCAGCCGATGATACACGATGGAGGCGATGTATGCGTTGCAGGACGGTTAAATCATTTATATCAACCCCGGTGCTTAACTGGTATTTATTTTATCGATCCCTAAGGCAAATGGTCTTAAATTTACACACAGTGCCTGAAACTTTATGGTGGGGGGTACTATTCGATTACATCGACTCCAGTGTTTCACTGGTACTTAATCTATCGGCCCCGAAAGAGGCAAGGCCGACTTCGGCGGAATTTGAAATGAAAACGTGAAGACGGACGAAATGCTGCGCTAACGAGTCTACCAGCCCGCCTTAATAATTGTAATAATATTTTCTTTATTGGTCATGATGGCTGAACTGATAATGATAATAATAATAATAATAATAATAATAATAATAATAATAATAATATAATAATAATAATAATAATAATAATAATAATAATAATAAATTGATGCAGTACCAGGCAGTGGCTCTCATGGCTTCTGATCTTAACTGATTGGAAGTGTTATCATGTACATTGTTTTGTCTTGGTATAAAAGACGGGCTACCGCAAATGTTCTGCTCAATACCAGATTTACTTGTCAGTTGTTTGACCATAACCAGTTGAGCATGTCCCTTAGTGGCTGATGATATATGCATCCCTTATCACGAGTAGAAGTAGCAGGGGAGCATTATAGCCATGTTTTGAGAGGAATTGTTTGGGGTTCGAATAATTCACCTCTGAAAACATGGCTGTTTCATTCAACATCCTTAAACAACCCTCATTCAGGGACCTTTTGAGCGGGATTGACTACTTGACCTGATGAAAATTCTAACTGCAAGGTCATGCGCTGTTTATCTTGATATGAGATCACCATGTCGTGCACATATGGTTGAGATGCATGTGCCTGGTGTACTCTTCTCAGACGGGTAGTCATGATGGGTATACTGGGTTTCGTATATTTTACCCCAGTGTCACTTTGATGTCAGGCACTGCTCTCTCACTCAACAACAACAATAATGATATAATAATAATAATAATATAATAATTATTATTATTATTATTATTATTATTATTATTATTATTATTATCATTATTATTATTATATTATTATTATTATTATTTCATATATTAGCCACCAGGGCCGACATATAGTAGACAATACAGTGGGCGTGGACAGTGGAGTTTTTACAGAAAACAACGAGTACACAATTAAAACAATAACAATATCAAACAAGAACATTATAACAATGAAAGTTCCTCAATAGTGGGTTAACCACCTGGGGTTGTCCTAGGTACCCCATCAATTCTGAACCTCTAGACGCTTCGAGGGCACACGTGAAGGGCACCCTTCTCCCTCTCATATTCACTAGCCTACACACGGGCCATTTTCGCTACATTCACGCACCTTTTAGTAAACGTACTGAGGGGCAGCACTTCTCTCTCCATCCCCATCTTCCTTTCCAAGTGAAAGTTGAAAAAGTTGATGATGGATTGGACGAAGGAAAAAGTGACTATCTTCAGCTTTTCAACCTGGTCCACTTTACAACCTCATTCGCTACTGTTATCAGACAAAGGAAAATTGCCTACCCTTCCGGACCGCAGATCGATCTTTACTATGGACTCTGCCGATTGCGGGATCCGTCCTAAACGTGATAACAGTTGTCCAGCTAGGGATTTCTGAAAGTTATCCGTCATCCTCGGCTCGAAAGTCATCCAGAACAGTTCGACTTCGTCGAGGCCTAACACCTTTCCGAGTGCGTCATTGCCCGTTCCCTCCACTAACTCGCTATAAAACTCGAGAGTGGATCGCATTGCTCGACTGTCTGCGAACAACTTCCGGGTCCACTCCCCTAATAAAACCCTTCTTTAATAACCAGAGCTTATACCAATGTGGAAGCACTCCGTCGGTTACGACGATGAGGGTTCCGGTTGATCCGAATCAACGGAACAGCCTGCTCGTGAAATTAACGTGTAAGTGGCTGAGCACTCCACAGACACGTGCACCCTTGACGTAGTTCTCGGGGATATTCAGCGTGACACAGAGAGTGACAAGGCCGGCCCCTTGAAATACAGGTACAACAGAAACAGGAAGTAAGAATGAGAGAAAGTCGTGGTGAAAGAGTACAGCAGGGTGCACCACCATCCCCTGCTGGAGCCTCGTGGAGCTTTTAGGTGTTTTCGCTCAATAAACACTCACAATGCCTGGTCTGGGAATTGAAACCGCGATCCTATGACCGCGAGTCCGCTGCCCTAACCACTGGGCCATTGTGCCTCCACCATTTTTTATATCAATATAGGTTTGCTGTATCAGGGTTGATTTAAGGTTAAATAACAACAAAATTATTACTGAGACACCCCAACGACGAAACCTGTGTGTGGTTGCATGACCTGCTAGAATAAGGAACCAAACTTTTTTTTATATACAGAATAGAAAATCCTCTATCCTGGGAAGCAAGACGATATGGTCGCAGTTGGGACGTCTTTGATCATATCTATTCAATCAGATCCAACTCGGAACTAAACAACAAGTGACGAAAGGAACGCGACGAAGCAATGAGAGAGCCTTTACCTGGTCGCTCGAGTTGCTAGAAGGAGTAACCAAATCTTCATGACAAAAAGAATAATGAAATTTCCGTCTCCGAGAAAAAAAAATAATGCAAGTTTATATTATTTTATAATGTTCGCCTAGGAATTCATTATTTTTAGAAAAGAATATGACAAAATGGTCGTGACTGGAACGCCTTTTCTCATACACTTGCGTCGGAAATTAATTAGCACTTCTCAAATTTCTACATTTTCTTACATTTTCTTAATTTAATTAACTTATTGTCAGAAACGAACTCGTTTTTAATCAAAAATTTATTAAAACATATCCCAGCACACCACATAATTGTTATTAATCGTGAAATTTAGTCAATATCTTGTTGCACCTCTTGGCAGCAAGACAGCTGCTACGCGGGTCGGCATGCTGTCTATGAGTGCCTGCAGGTACTGTGCAGGGATGGCCCCTCATGCAGCAAGAAGTGCCCCAAACAGCTCGTGTCGGTTCCTGTATTGCTGCACCTTCAAATCCTACCCAATCGACTCCAGAGGTTCTCAATAGGGTTCAGGTCAGGTGACTGGCCAGCACGTACTCCTCGCCACCAAAGAGGTATCCCGTACTCTCTCAACGTACTTTGCTGCGTTGATGTTGCCTTCGACGGCATAGAGCCGCCCAACACCGCTGTAGCTGAACGCCCCTCACACCATCAGACCACCCCCACCATGCTTCATGGTGAGCAAATCAAGGGTAGTGTAGATCCATTATAATCAGAGATATGCTGTGGTTAAAACAATATTCTTCCCTGAATGATGAAGCGGCTAAAGTTGAAAAGTTGAAAGAATAAAAGATAGCAAGTACCCATATTCCAAATATTGGGATTCCCTTGACTAGCATAATTTATTCTGATTTTGGTATGAAATAAATAGAAAATGTTATGGGAACTCGGTACATATTATGGCTAATATCCAATGTTGTGCGAAAGTAGTTTCACGGATCTTGTAAATCTAAGTCACAGTTTGGCTACTTTTTCTAGTAGGACATGCAACCACACATAGGCTCCGTCGTTGGTCTGTTTCTAATAATTTTGTTGTTATTTAGCCTCAAATCAATCCTGATACAGCAAACCTATGTTGCTATAAAAACATCTCTGGTTATTAAAGAACGGTTTCGTTAGGGGAGTGGACCCGGAAGTTGATGTTCGCAAACAAAAGCAATAATTTTCTTCAGCTGAATACACGTCACTGATTGGTTAAAATTACACAAATACGACAACTTTAACACGAAATAACTTCTAAAATAAATTCTAAAGTACAACAATGTGTCAAAAACGTTAAGAGTAAGCCCTATTCTATGTGACACAGTCTACCAGTAACCGAAGTTCTATGGTGTTTAGTTTTAAAAAATTAATTTAAAAGTTCCATTTTCGCAGCTGCTGCAGCGAATGTGTTTTTGTAGTTGGTAATGTTCTCGTTGTTGTTGTTGTTGTTCCTGTGGTTTTCTTCCAATCAGGACTCGCGCCATTAACCACAAAGAATAATCTCTAATTCGAGCCTACTCTAAGCTAGTAAGATGCGTGTGGAAACTTGAAAATCCACCCACCACACGCAAAGACTGGCGGTTGCACGGGCGCAAAAGCTACGTTGTTATCCTCATTCCGTAAACGGTGACTTTTAACGGGTGGAGAGCTGAATCATCCTGGGGTACAGAAGATTCGCAATCTAGACTAGGGTCTGGAAGTTTACCACACCATAGTGGGTTACACCATGGTTCCTCTGCTTTGTGACAGAAGTAGGAAGAAAGAGTGAGAGAAAGTTGTGGTGAAAGAGTACAGCGGGGTTCACCCACCCCTGCCGGAGCCTCGTGAACTTTGGTGTTTT
>NW_021828191.1:0-9002 GCF_006345805.1 Octopus sinensis
ATACATACATACATGCATAATTCAGTACACAAGATACACTTTCAACTTTGTGCTCATTATTATTGCATCAACAGGATACCTACCAACCCGTCTAGGGCTAAGTATGGCTGAACATAGAGAGAGAATGCAAAGCCTTAATTCATATGCGTAGGAGTGGCTGTGTGATAAATAGCTTGCTTACCAATCACATGGTTCCGGGTTCAGTCCCACTGCATGGCACCTTCGGCAGGTGTCCTCTACTATAGCCTCGGACCGACCAAAGCCTTATGAGTGGGTTTGGTAGACGGAAACTGAAAGAATCCCGTCGTATATATGTATACGTGTGTGTGTGTGTGTGTGTGTGTATGTTTGAGTGTCTGTGTTTGTCCCTCCAACATCGCTTGACAACCGATGCTGGTGTGTTTACGTCCCCGTAACTTAGCGGTTCGACAAAAGATGCCGATAGAGATTGAAACAAGTAAAAGAGTATATATATATATATATATATATATATACCAGTTTCCATGGCGTATGTGTTCCCCCCAGTTGGACGGGTCGCCAGTCCATCGCAGCGTTAATCAAGAAACAGGAAGAAAGAGTGAGAGAAAGTTGGGGCGAAAGAGTACAACAGAGGTCGCCACCACCCCTTGTCGGAGCCTCGTGGAGCTTTTAGGTGTTTTCCCTCAATAAACACACACAAGGCCCGGTCTGGGAATCGAAACCGCGATCCTCCGACCACGAGTTCGCTGCCCTAACCACTGGGCCATTGCACCTCCACATGTATGTATAGATATTTTGGTCTTATTTTTCTCACGCCGTCTAAGCAGTTGTGAGCAACGTGGATCAAGAAAAAAAACCTTACATAGATTTAACGGAATAATCTTAGAAATTCCAGTTTACACAAACCTCCACATAGTTAATTTCAAAGATAATACCTAAATTTAGAAACGAATTAATATAACAATTGGAATTCTAAAGAAAGAATATTTTTATCAATGAGAATTCAATTAACCTACACTAACACCCAAAGTTAATGCATATCCTTAATATCCTCGAATTAGGCCTGTCTTATTGTTTTTTTTTTTGTTTTTTAATGAGACAACAAGCAGGCAGAATCGTTAGACAATATTCTTAGTGACTCCTTAAGTTATGAGTTCAAATTCCACTGAGGTTGAATTTACTTTTCATTGTTTTAGGGTAGATAAAATAAGTATTGCATTATTTACCTTATTTACATTCGACGGATATTTGTCCTCACCTTGTTTGTTGTTAATACAACGTTTCGGCTGATATACTCTCCAGCCTTCATCAAGTGTCTTGGAGAAATTTCGAATCTTGGTTCTCATTCCTAAGGTATTTTTCGATATTATTATTATCATTATTATCATCATCTTCATCATTATTATTATTATTAGTAGTAGTAGTAGTAGTATTCAGGTCACTGCCTGGAATCGAACTCGGAATCTTGGGGTTAAGAGCGCGGGTTACTAACCCCAAGATTCCGAGATCGATTCCAAGCAGTGACCTGAATAATATAATAATAATAATAATAATAATAATAATAATAATAATAATGATAATAATAATAATAATAATAATAATAATAATAATAATAATAATGACAAAGCCCTGACCCATCAATGGCTAATGGCCTCTGGCTTAAAATCTGAAACAGAAGGGTTTATCATAGCAGCTCAAGATCAATGCCTACCAACAAGAAACTACCAGGCCAACATATTAAAGAACGGCAGTAGCCCAACATGTGTATGTCGACAACAAAATGAAACCATTGATCATGTTGTCTCCAAATGCAGTCTTCTAGCGCCTACAGAGTACCTCAACAGGCATGATAGAGCTGCACAATATATTCACTGGGTAATTTGCAAAAACCTGGATTTGCCCCATGAAAAAAACTGGTGAGAACACAATCCAATGCTTGAAAATGACCACATCTCACTCCTCTGGAACTTCACCATTCAAACTGACAGAAAAATAGATGCAAATAGGCCAGACATCATATTGAAAGACTTCAGACAAAGAACATGCCTCCTCATAGATATGACTGTCCCAATCGATATAAACGTATCTGTCAAGACCTACCAAAAACTGAGCAAATATAAAGATCCTGAAATAGAAATCAGCAAAATGTGGAACCCGAAGACTAAAACAATACCTGTTGTCATAGGTGCCCTGGGAATGATAGCGAAAGGGGCTGATTGCTACCTAAATCAGATACCAGGAAACCCCAAAATGGCAGAAATTCAAAAGATAGTGCTCATGGGAACTGCTCATATCCTACGCAAAATACTCTCTATGTAATCCCAAGGTTTAAAACAAACTTTTTTTTCTCTATTTTTTCTTTTTTTTATTTATTTATTAGACATTCACTAGTATAACAGAAAAAAAAACAACAAATATATGGCACACTAGACATAACAACAACGTGAACTTCCAACCTGTTGTCTCTTGAGGTCTCTGGGTGAGACTTGGAGCCAACTTGTACAAACATAAAGCAAAAGTCAAACATAGAATAATAATAATAATAATAATAATAATAATAATAATAATAATAATAATAATATCGAAAAATACCTTAGGAATGAGAATCCAGGTTCGAAATTTCCTCCAAGACACCTCATGAAGGCTGGAGCGTATATCAGCCGAAACGAAGGCTGGAGGAAGATGAGGACAAATATCTGTCAAATGTAAATAATGCACATAATTCTTCATCTCTTAAGTTTAGAACTGAAATGAGTATTAGTCATGTACTAAGGACAACTTAATCGACTTGCACCACCCCGAAATAGCTAACTTTGTGCGTTAGTTTGAAACTATTATTACAATGAGATAGCGAACCCGCAGAATTGCAGAATCGTTATCGTGTTAGACATAATGCTAGGTGGATTTTTTTCGGCGAAAGTTCAAATTCCGTTGAGGTTTACTTTGCTTTTCATCTTTCTGGGATTGATAAAATATATATCAGTCAAGTACCGTCGTCGAAGTAATCGACATCATTCCCGCCAATACTCAAAATTAGTGTATTTGAGCTAAAATTAGAAAAGAATTATTATTATGAGGTTCATCACAATAATGGCCTTAACAGATAAACAGCCTATTATAATGTTTTCAAACGGAAATATAGATAAAGAAATATTTTATGGAACAATCTGGCTAGTTGTTTAAACATGCAGAAACATATTTCTATTAAATATTTTTCAAATTTCCCATGCCTCATTGGTGCCGTAAAATTTTAGTAAAAATTATGTTGAAGTAAGTTAGTTGCGCTGTCAATATTTTGCAGACTTCAGTAACTATTCCAACAACAATAATATACTAGCGGGACTTTATATACACTTTATATACTTTACGCACATTTTTATAGACTTAATACAGAACACTCATAAAATAAATATTCACTCTTATTTTTCTATTTTTTTTTTTCCATAAACTGAAAATATATATCTTGCACATATGATACAACCTTTAGTGAAATTTGAAATTGCATATATCCGCCACGTAACTAAGCTTGAATATTTCGCTTGAATATGCGCTATATAAAAATACACTTTTCACTATCCAATCACCACTGTCACCACCTCTACCACCACCACCATCATCTCTCCCCCTCTCTCTCTTCCCTTTTTGTCTCCCTCCTCTCTCTCTCTCTCTCTCTCTCTCTCTCTGCCTTTCTTTAACCTCAGCAACAGAATATCATCCCTCTGTTAAAATTATTACGTTCCCCCTACCTCACGTCATGGACTCTTTTCTCTCCCTCTTTTTCTTTCTCTCTTCACCTTATCCTCTTTTTCTCTCTCCTTTTTCTTTCTCTCTCTTTCCCTTCAATTAATCACAGGAAAGAGTTACAATCACATTCCCTCTACCTCACTTCATGAACGCTCCTCTCTCCCGCTTTTTCCCCTCCTTTTTCTTCTCTCTCTCTCTTCTTTTTCCCTCTTTTTCTCTAATCACGTGAAAGCGTTACCGACTAGCTAAGTAACGAAATGACAAGGAGAATTATCACAAGATTCTGTTTGCTGAGATCTATCAGCAATGGCCCGGCAATATCAATAATTTTTCGAAATATTTAATATATTGTAATAAATTCTTACTAGGCATCAAAGTTGTTCCAAGAAGTTATCTTGGCTTAATCAAAAAAACTTTTTGAAATTTGGTTTTATTAGCATAATCATATATTCATGAAAATTTTTTTAAATGCTTCACAAGCCCTTCGATGTATATGAGATTTTAAAAAGAAATAATGATAAGTGACATTTAAATACTTGCGGTCAGTTTTCGATCACGGTACACCATATGCCAGTGGGAATATTTCTGTTCAAATTGACGCTGCAAACTTCGTTCAGGAGAGAAATATTTTTTTCAATTCAATGTCTTAAAGAAATATTCAGAGATTGCAGACATACAGAAAATTATTTGGTTAGCAATTATATAATTACAAATGTATTATTCAGACAGCAAAGTAATTTTTCATATAGTAGATAACTGAGAAAAAACTTTGAACAGCTTGTCACGATCAACGGTTTAAAAATTTTCAAATACACCTAGACGCCAACAGTTATATCTTTACATCTTTACAGTACTGATAGAAAAACAATTATCAAGTCTCAACACGCAAACACATATATACGTATATGTGTGAATATATGTATATATAAGTGTATATCTTGCATCCCCTCTTACTTCCTTGAACTGGCTCCGAAGCTCTTAAGCTCTTGCTTTGAGCTGATGGACAATCCAGGATCCTTTAGCATATAGGCTGTCCACTTTTAGTGGTCAGTCCTCTAAATTTTGTATGTAACACAATTTTTAATCTTCGGATTTTTTAAAATATACTAATATCAATTTCTACCCTTATTTAATTTAAAATTTTAAAAAATGTTCTCTAACCGTTAAATTGACTGCTGTAGTTTATTAACTGCAGAGTAGTTTCCGAAGTGAAGGCATTTGAAAGATACACCTAAATATTATATGTAGAACTTTATACATGATGGATTTTGGTTGAGCGTTCTGTATCTACTTCTGGAAATTATGTTTTGTAAACGACAGACTATGCTGATGATCTTGCAGATATTTGCGTGTCCATATACGTAAATATTAACAAGTGAAACCAATGGTACATAGGTAATCGTTTTTTATTTCGTATATTTTCATTTGTCTTGTTTATTTTTACATTTTGGTTTTTTGATGAGATATTTCTTGCGAACACATTCTTCGTGGTAATGGCGATTTGACGTCTATAGTTAGCATATAGGCTATTCACTTTTAGTGGTCAGTCCTCTAAATTTTGTATATAACACAATTCTTAATCTTCGGATGTTTTTAAATATGCTAAGCCACTGGTTTTAATTGATTAATATCAATTTCTCCCCTTATTTAATTACACACACACACAAACACACACACACACACACACACACACACACACATATATATAAATATATATATATATATATATATATATTATATATATATATATATGGCTCTACAGATACGGATCGAGAAACACGGGGCCGATCTGCCTGAGATGAGGTCAGAGCGACGAAACCGTTCTGCATGCAATCGTGCAGTGTCCAACAATTTCCGACCTTTTGGCATATGTCGAACGACTGCTGTCACGTGTGGGATAAGTCGGTTTATCAGCCGAGTCTATCGTCAATATCGTCACGCCTCTTTCCTTCAAACAGGAAGGAAGAGCTATTTTCATCATACTTGTGACTATGGCGAAAGAGTGTATCTGGTTGACGCATCTGAAAGGATTGGAGACAAACACTTTCCTCTCTCGTCAATGTCTCATCAACTTCTTCAAGTATCACTTTAAAAGGAAACTGAGAGTAGAAAGGCAAGGTTTGTCTAGCAAATGATTAAAAAAAAGATGGGTGAATGTAGCAAGGGTTGCACGTATGAATGACACATAATCCTATGAACCCAGAAAAATTTAAAACAGGGAGTTACTTGCAAATAAATGTGTTAATATGTGACATTATTGACCGAGGTCTTTTCTGTAGGGTTTTTTCCACGGATAAACCTTATCTGTCTCCCCCTTTACACTTTACATCATGACATTTTTGTGATACACGATCCCTATTGATCGGTTTTTTTACGATCCCTTTTGAACGTAGACCTCCTCCCTACCTTTTTTCCTCCCCAAAAAGAAATGCTCTACTTTATAATTTGTCCCCTCTGTGTTCAGCCCTGTGTGGCTAATAAAGAAACATTTTTATGTTTATAATATATATATATATATATATATATATATATACATATGTATGTTGCTGTGTGTGTGTGTGTGTGTGTGTGGTTGTGCGTGTGTGCTTGTGTGTATAGTATGTATTTAGATATATATATACATACATATATATATATGTTATGTATATATATATATAAATATCTATGCATATATATATATATATACATACATATATATGCACGCGCGCGCGTGTGTGTGTATGTGTCATTATTCAGCATTATTTCAAGATTTGTTGCCAATAAAGAGCCGGTTTCTACCTAAATCCAAGACTCCTTCTTTGCAATTTCAACATGAGCAACAGGGTAGTTCTGTCTGTATGTCTGTCTGTATGTATGTATGTACGTACGCATGTGTGTATGTAGTTATATGCATGACTCGCTGTGCTTAAACAGAGATTGCTTTACGATGGCGTATTTTATAAATATGGCAGTTCAACTATCATAATAGCATGAAACTATCTGTACCTCTTTCGATTGTATGCCTAATGAAATATATAATATATAATACTTAATATATACACACACACGCATACATTTATATTTTTCTATTGCCTTTCTAATAGCTGTCTGAATGAAGAAACATATGTCTGTTTGCAATGCCATTTGTAATCCGGTTTTCTATTTCTGTGACGAAAACTATAAGTAACATTTATGTGAAACGCTGCAAATCATTTTCTTAACTTAAACGTCATTTCCGCTTTGCAACCCGTTGAAAATTAATCTTCAAACTCGGTCTGCATGTCTTCCAAATGGAAGGCACCATGTGTGTGTGTTAGTGTGTTAGTTTGTGTGTGTGTGTTGTGTGTGTGTGTGTGTGTGTGTGTGTGTATGTGTGTGTGTGTGTTGTGTGTGTGTGTGTGTGTGTGTGTGTGTGTATTTGTGTGTGTGTGTGCTTATTTTCACATCGTGGACCAGAAATGTCTTGAGTGAAAAGTGACACATATAAATTCATCTTCATTAACTCTCCCCCTTTCTGTCACTAAATCTACACACGCATGATGTACACGCACATATACATATAAGCATCAATAAATGCATATATATATGCATATAGGCACGTATGAGTGTATGTGCGTTCGCAGACACACGCACACACAAACACGCGCACACACACATATATTCTAGTATTCTTTTGTTTCAGGCATTTGACTGCGGCCATGCAGTCGACGAAGTCGACCCCTTGGCTTATACTCTGTAAGTCTAGTACTTGTGCTATCGTTGTCTTTCGCATCAGCATTGCTTGTCAAGTGATGGTAGAGGGGGCACCCACACAAAGAAGGTTTAATGACATACGTACGCATGCACTCACATATATATATATATATATATATATATATATATATATAATACATATATGTACGAATATGTATACATATATAGGTTTGGTCCTAGGGTCGATTGGCTCGACTAAAGGCGGTGCTCCAGCATGGCTGCAATCAAATGACTGAAACAAGTAAAAGAGATATCTGCTAAAATGAAACGTCAGTGTTATTTTAAGTTTGCATAATTCAAACGACAATATATATATTGTATATAACGGGAATCCTCCTAGTGATGTATATGTCTCTCTCTAGTATCAGCGTGGATATGTATTTATACCATATTCTCACATGTAATTGTGTGTATATGGTTAATCCAGGATTTTGAAATGGAAATTCTCTGGAATGTTTCATAAATCTTCTTAGAAACTCTAATCGATTGGATTTGGAGAATGTGATTCAGTTTGCATTGTTTTTGCTTGTTTGCTTGTCATTTATTTTTGTTTTATTTTTCATTTCCTGCAAAAGTCCTGCAGTTTCAAGATTTCTTTGCCAATTTGATATTCATACATTACAAATAATAGTTTTCTCACAACGTAGAATCTTAAAACTCATCCTTATCTTTCTTAAGCATAAGCTGTCCTACTTTCTACGGTCAGTTTCTGAATAGCAAATCTGTATCCTTCTCAGTGGAATGGGACGTAAGCATCACAGTTCCAAAAGATGTTACACACCTTGGCAGTGTCTTTTCTGTCTTCAAGCTTACAGGATATACATTTGGGCATAACATTCATAGTTCTTCTTTCATCTTCATTTTAATCATTTTTGCTCTGTGACACTATTGACGTAGGGGCTTACTATGGCAGTTGGAACTTTCTTAATAAAGATGTCCAAGTTGTGGTTCTTATCAAATTTCCAGTCTAATATATTTAATTCTTTTAAAAAGAAAGACCTGTTTTTAACAAACAAACCTAGCTCTTTCGATGAAGTTTGCATTACATAAACAAGGGTTACATTTTGAATTTTATAAAGATTTTCATTTTACTCTTACTTGCATATTATGTCATCAGACGTCTGTATGTATGTATGTATGTATGTATGTATGTATGTATGTATGTATGTATGTATGTATGTATGTGTGTGTATGTATGTATGTGTGTATGTATGTATGTGTGTATGTATGTATGTATGTATGTATGTATGTATGTTGTATGTATGTATGTATGTATGTATGTATGTATGCATATTTGTATGAATGCATGTATGTGTGTAATATATATGATTTTATATATGTACGACTGAACATATGTATGTAGTTACAGTAAAACAGTATTAGCCTATATCACTCTTCATCTCGATGTATGTATGTATGTATGTATGTATGACTGTATGTATGCATGTATGTGTGTGTATGTATGTGTGTGTATGTATGTATGTATGTATGTATGTATGTATGTATGTATGTATGTATGTATGCATGCATGCATATTTGTATGAATG
>NW_021828192.1:0-2500 GCF_006345805.1 Octopus sinensis
TTTGCCCCGAACCCCCGCTTGACAACCGGTGATATTTAGTCTATACCCCCGTTACGTAGCGGTTCGGCAAAAAAACCCCGTTAAGGTGAGTACCTGGCCTAAAAGTGCACTGGATTTTGATTTTGTCGGTGCCCCAGCAAGGCTGCAGTTCAGTGCCTGACCCATTACATATCACCTTGGCTATGTGCCATGTGCTTCATTACAGGCATGGATAATGATCTGTGGATGAAAGTAGGTAACTGCGCTGAAGCTTGTTGTATATGCATATATACATGCTAACATATGTTTGTATGTGTGCGATGGGTCAAAATGAAGGTACTAGTCAGGTACTGGGGTGGGGGCGATATTGTCGACCCTCTCCTCCCCATACAACTGTTAGTCCTGTAACAAAATTTGAAGCAGTTTTTAATGTGTGAGAGGGCAGTGCATGCCATCAAAGTGAAAATGGGGTAAAATATACGAAGCCCAGTATACCCATCATGACTACCCATCTGATAAGGGTGCACCAGGCATATGCATCACAACCATATGTGCGTGACATGGGTGGTGGCTCATATCAAGATAAACAGCACATGACCTTGCAGGTGAGGACCAGTTAGAATTTTCTTCTGGTCGAGTAACCCATCACGCTCAAAAGGTCCCTAAATAAGGGTTGTTCAAGGATGTTGAACGAAACATCCGTGCTTCCAAAGGTGAATTATTCAAACACCAAAGAATTCCTCTCAATCTCTGCTCGTGATCAGAGATGCACATATCGTCAGTCACTAAGGGACATGTTCAGTAAATCTGTGGTGTTGAGCAGAATATTTGCTGTAGCCCATCTTTTATACTAAGACAAAACAATTAGTATTAGTATTAGTATTATTATTAATGAGGCGGCGAGCTGGCAGAATCGTTAACACGTCGGGCGAAATGATAAGCGGCATTTCGTTTGCAGCAAAGTTCTGAGTTCAAATTCCGCCGAGGTCGACTTTGCCTTTCATCCTTTCGGGGTCGATGAAATAAGTACGAGTTGAACACTGGGGTCGATATAATCGATTCATCCCATCCCTTCAAATTTCAGGCCTTGTGTCTTTAGTAGAAATGATTATTATTATTATTATTATTATTATTATATACACAACACAACTCAAACACAGAATGTGCACATTTAGCTTACTCAAAGAAGCACCGCATCGCCCTCTTAGGAGAAAATACAAAAATTACAAGAAATCATCACCATCATTGTTATTATTATTGCTACTATTCCCGCGATGCGCTTATATGACAAGTTTATTTGATGCAAGATCGTGCTGTGCCATAACAAAACCAATTAGTAATTAGTAATTAGATCGACGCACTGTTCATAATTAGCTACTTATAACACACACACACACACACACATATACTGCCACACTGTCCTTATTCTGTTTTAACATCATTATATATATATATATATATAATATATATATATATATATATATATATATATGATATATATATATATATGTGTGTGCGTATATATATATATATGGTGTGCGTTTATATATATATATAATATATGTGTGTGTATATATATGTATATAATATGTATATATATATATATATATATAGTACATATATATGTATATATATATGTATTATATATGTATGTATATGTATGTATATATATATATATATATATGTATATATATTTATGTATATATATGTATATATGGACACAAATACATACATCTTTGTTTCGCATTTATGATCTGAGTTAAAACAAAGAAGTGTGCCAGTGACCTGGTCGCCGATGCAATTCAATAACGACAACAGTAATAATGCTGAATGTCTCTGTAGCCTGACACAAATAGTTTCTTATCCGCAGCAAGGAGTTATCCTCTTCACCGAAGACATTATCAGAAATATAAGCAAAAGATGAGAAACTGGAAAAAAGGACTTGATGGCGCACAAGGATTTTGGATTAAAAAAAAAGTTCAGTAGGTGCCATAAATTAATTGCAGAGTAATTTAGTGGATTGATTGATGAAGTAAAAGAAATTCCAGGGTGGTTGACCAAAGGACGAACAGTGTTGTGCTTGAAGGATGCATCGAAAGGAAATGCTGCCGACATTACAGGCCAAATTTTTTGCTTTCATTTAATGTGGAAGTTATTGGCGCCAGGTGGGATTGCAGAAGAAATGTACGAATTCCTTGATGATAACAAGATTTTACCAACGAAGCAAAAAGGTCGTAGGAGGAAGGTTGGAAAAGGAGATACAGGGGTACTAAATGGTAATGCAAGACTGTGAACGAAGGAGAACAAATTTGGAAATGGCCTGGACTGACTATCGCAAAGCTTATGATCTGATTCCACATTGAATATTAAACATGTTTGGAATTGCGAGGAATGTAACTTGTTTTCTAAAGAGAAGTTTGGTGGGTTGGGAAACTGAGTTGGCATTGCGCGGCGGACAAAATTTGGCCACCCTGGGCATCAGGAGAGAGATCTTCCAAGGAGATGGCTTATCTCCGCTGCT
>NW_021828192.1:7500-8900 GCF_006345805.1 Octopus sinensis
ATGCCTGCATACACACGCACACATAATTCATGAATGTAAGGTGACTTCTACAAAGCACATCTTAATTAGTCTAATTATTTAATCTTAGAGAGTGCTCAACGATTAACAAGAAATTTGTTGAGGCTATGATCAATGCCTACGTGAAATAAATAAAAGGTAAGACTGAATCCCTGATATATTCACAGAAATGAGAATGTGCGATCACGATGATCACGACGACGGTAATGATGGTGATGATGATGATGATGATGATGATGATAACGTTTGTTGGTAGAGATGATTTTTTTCTTTCTGATTGTTTCAGTCATTTGACTGCGGCCATACTGGGGCACCGCCTTGAAGGGTTTTACTCGAACAAATCAACCCCCAGAACTTATTTTATCGGTCTCTTTTGCCAAACCATCAAATTACGGGGATGTAAGTAAACCAATACCGGTCGTCAAGCGGTGGTGGACGACAAACACATACAGAAAGACACACACACAGATGTATATGTTTATCTCCTGTCTGTCTGTCTGTCTGTTGTCTGTCTCTCTCTCTCTCTTTCTCTCTCTCTCTCTCTCTCTCTCTATATATATATATATATATATATATACGAGAAAAAAGCAACAAGAATGGATTAGTTTTTCTGGACATTTGTTTCATACGAAGACAAGCTTTATTAAAAGCTGCAAATATTGCAGCAAATACAAGTGTCCCGTACTCATCAGCCAAAACACATATGAGTTCTCCAAGCATCCTAGTTGGTGAGGCTTTTTTCTCGTTTATAATCACCCCACATTATTGTATAGTTAATACCATGTAGTTTTCTGGTGCATCTAAGTTAAGTACGCATTCAAGTGAATTCATTAGAACTGACTTGAATCTTAATTGCTTTTACTGTATATATAATATATATATATATATTAATATATATATATATATAGTGAATTGAAGAAATGGAGTTGAACGAAGATTGAACAGCAGAAATCGTTTTATTGCATTCTATACACGTGTTTCGAAAGGCACAATATACCAAATTCCGATTGAATAAGGAGACCATATTGTGTCTTTCTCTTCAGGAAGAAATAGGAAATCCGTTGGAAAAAACAAAAACGAACAGAGGCGGAGCAAAACAAATCGAACGAAGGCTCCTAAGAGCCCATGGCCAAACTGTTTATCAATGTATGTTGAAAACGGGTGGTGGGTGCGTTGAAGATTTTAACGGGTCAGGCAGCGGTCATTCCGGTGGGTGAGAGCACGGGGTGCTTAGATGTTCTTTGTGGCCGAGACTAAAGTTCTGACTATTTAAAAATATTAGGTGTAATATGGGGCGAGCAAAATTACTTAGAAACATGTGTGTGTGTACTGTTATATATATGCGCGGCCGCAAGTTGGTAAGAAGCGCGTTCGATTGTTTT
>NW_021828193.1:2500-8963 GCF_006345805.1 Octopus sinensis
TATATATATACATATATACACACAGATATATGAAGGTAGATACATACACGATTTCTTCCTTTCTCATTTCCACTCTCTCTCTTACGCACACCAACACAAAATGGCACGAACGTAGATGACTTAGAATTTGAAACGATTCCTATCCCAGGTAAGTTGAAGAGGTATGTCAAATGTGAGGAACCGTATAAACATTAATATTATGTTACGACATGGTTTGCTTAACAAGCACTTTGTATGTGAATAATTAGCAACTGAGATCCAACGGGATATGTAAATATATGCAAACTGAGTTTCCATGTAGAACGCATACGTAACGGATGTATGTTTCCGTGTGTATATGGGTATATATATATGTATATTTGTGTGTGAGTGTATTAGTGTGTGTGTATGTGTCTGGGGTGGTATGTATGTATTGGGAGAAAGAGTGGGGAGGGAAAGAAGGGCTCAGATAAATGGAAGAATATGTAGACATATAGATAAATAGATAGACGGAGAAATTTGATAAACAGTGAGAGAAATTGAAACATAGGTAGAGAGATAGATAATACACACACACACACTCACTCATATTTACATACACATACATATACATACATACATATATATATATATATATATATATATATATATATACATATAGATAATACAATATTATGTAGAGATTGTTAACTTTAACAATGCTCAGAAACTGGCTACAATCAAGACTTTCTGCTGGTGTTGCTTCCATTCAAATATATATATATATATATATATGCATATACACACACGTTGAGCAGTGCATATATACAAATTCCTACACATGCATACGTGTATGTATATACTTACATATTTATACATATACACCAATATATATACTCATATATGTATATACATATATTTATATATAATGTGTGTGTGTATAAGAATACGCAGTGATATCTGTGTACAGATAAGTAAGTATATACATATACGTATGCATAGATAAGCACATATATATGCACTGAGTAATGTGTGTGTATATATATATATACCGCCAACTTTGCCCAAACGACCTGAACATTAGCTTCAAGGTTCATCCAAGACTAGGACCACGGGCCATACGTCCCCTGCCCAATTCAAGATCACAGCATACATGTACACTGCAACATAATTTCTTTTCCTCAACAGGCCCTGCTCTATTTAACATTGTCCCGAAAGAGATCAAAGAGGAAAAGGATCCCATCAACTTTAAACGGAGTCTGGATAGATTCTTTCGAGGAATACCAGATGAGCCACCCATAATTGGATACAACTCACCCAACAAAAACTCACTACTTGAATGGACCATAAACAAAACTTGACTTAAACAGGATTCAAATAATCCTATCAGGTGGTGCTATTAAGTTAGACATGGCCTGGACCAATCTTTGGTCGAAACATATCTAAGTTTATCTAAGTTTCTATATATATATATGTATGTATGTATGTATATATATATATATATATATATAATAAATATTAGAGAATGAATCCAAAATTACAGGGAAAAATCAGATTTAGGGTTAAATCCAATTTATAGTAAAATATTATATAATATAATTCGAGACAAAACCACTATTTTAAAACCAAACAAGGAAAGACTTAATCAATACATAAAATTTTAATATAAATTAAATAAACCGCCACTACAAACGTTTCATGTCTGCTCCGACAATCTTCAGGTGGATTTTCGATCTTCTGATCAGGATCAAATTTTGATACTATGAGGAACATCACCACTTTATGTGCTTAAATAAGCTTTGCAGTCTCGCGTTTTCACGTTCGTTCCCACTGCTTCTAGAGCACAAATCAATCAATGACTCGTGAATGAATTTCTTAAGTGGAAAATGTGTTGAATGTCATCGTATGTGCATATGTGTGTGTGAGAGAGAGAGAGAAAGGGTGAGCGGGGAGAAAGAGAGAGAGTGTATGTGTGTGTGCGTGCGTGTGTGTTTCTGCTTGTGTTTGTCCCGTCACTACTACACAGACAGTGCTGGTGTGTTGACATACCAGTAACCTACCGGTTCGGTTTAAGAGATTAATAGAAAGAGTACCAGACTTTAAGAATAAGAAGCAGTATCGATTTGTTCAACAAAACCTTTCAAGCAGGTGCCCCAAGAAGGCTGCTGTCCAAAAACTGAAACAAATAAAAAATAAAAGATAAAAGAAATATATATTTGCCAATTAAAAGTGAGTCATCTTAATTTTGCAATATCCCGTTTCATTTTAGCACTCAGAGTAAATACGTGCTTGTAAAAAGGGGAAATATTCTATATCTTTGACAGCGAAATCTTAACTAGAACATCAAAGTTTTTACAGTGAAAAAGTAATTAACACTTGACTCCAATTTAACAAAATTTTCTTATTTATCTCCGTTCTTTGATATTGAAACAGGTTGAGGGCCACATATTAATCAAGGAGCAAACTAATCGACAATTATTTTGTATTTGACCTAACAGAGGTTCGCAGCTCTGTGTAATATTAGGCGTAGGCGTAGTCGTGGGGTTAAGAAACCCGGTTGGAATAACGTGGTTTTAGGTTCAATCCCAATGCGCGGCCCATTGAGCATGTGTCTTCTAGGTTGGCGCAGAGCCAATCTATGGTTTGTGAGTAAATTTCATAGACGGAAACCGTTTGGACACTCGTGTGTGTGTGTGTGTGTGTGTGTGTGTGTATGTGTATATATATAAATTTATATAAATAAGGATAAGATCGTTACTTAAATACCGATCTTATCAGGTGGCCAGCATGGGAATAAAAACCTTCAAAGGTAATAATTGTTATTAAAATTATAATTTAGGGTATCTAAGAGATAACATTACACTGTAAATAGCAGCCAAAACATGATTGGGTCAAGTTTTGACTGCTATTTCCAGCGTGGTGGTATTTCTTAGATACCCTAAATTATATATATATATATACACACATAGTTACTCCAAACATGAACAAAGAGAAAACACAACAACGCGAGGACGTGGAACATGTGTAGTGTTATTGGACGCTTAGGAAAGGAAAGAAAGAAGGAGGGTTAAACGTTTCGAGCGGAGCTCTTCGTGAGAAACATAGAAAAAGGTTCAAGGAAGGGAAAACGAAGAAAGAAAATCGCCAACGATACACCGAGGACATATATATATATATAATATATATATTATATATATATATATTATATATATATATATATATATATATTGGTTTGGCATTTGTGTTTGGTTGTTGGCTGGCTGGCTGGCTGGTTGGCTGGCTGGTTGGTTGGTTGGTTGGTTGTTGGTTGGTTGGTTGGTTGGTTGGCTGGTGGCTTGCTTGGTTCCCTGTACATAGGAACAGGTTTTGATTGGTAGTAGTAAGTTCCGTGATGTTACTTCATTTTGATAAGGAACCTGTTTTTGGTTTTGGTCAAGTTTGGCGCTCTGAATGGTTGACTTCATTGAAGGGAGCGATCATCATATATACACAAACTCGACTCCGTTAGTCACGAATGGACATGGGTACACCTAAGAGGTTCCCCTCCGGAGTACATGTCTTGGCGGAAAGTCGCCTCACCGGCGAACGCACATCCTAGGTTGTTTTTCATGGAAGACCAACAGTCGCCTATGCCTACCAGCCTCCCCTCTGCACGCCACTGATGTCATCCAAGGGAAAGGCAAAGGGGCCGATACAGCTTGGCACCAGTGACGTCGCAACTTATTTCTACAACTGAGTAAACTGGAGCAACATGAAATAAAGTGTCTTGCTCAAGAACACAACACGCAGCCCGGTGGAATTCTTGGCTAATTTCTTCAAAGCGGTACCCTAGCATGGCCTCAGTCCAGTGAATATAAGGATGTGTAAACGATAAAAAGATTAGTTACTTGACATCTAACTGTATCATTCACCTCCTCTTGAAGATTACATTCAAGCAAGAAGTTTAAAGTAAAGATTGTAAAGTCGGCAGACTAATATTTGCCATAAACTTTACTCTAAAAAAGAGCGAATTATTTTTTGTTTTGATTGTAAAGTTCATTTCTAGCAAGCGATATATACAATCGAAAGAATAGCGCCGCTATACAAAGCCGCGTCTATACACCTGACTGTCTTTTCAGCTGTCAGTGTGTATGTATGTATGTATTTATGTATGTAGGTATGTATTATTGCATGTATGTATGTATTATTGAATGTATGTATATGCCTATGTATTGTTGTATGTATATATATATATCTATGTATGTATGTATTGTTGAATGTATGCACGTATATATGTATGTATGTATTATGTATGTACACTTGCGTCAGAAATTAATTAGC
Organism: Octopus sinensis; assembly: GCF_006345805.1. Lineage (NCBI taxonomy): Eukaryota > Metazoa > Mollusca > Cephalopoda > Octopoda > Octopodidae > Octopus > Octopus sinensis. The sequence goes on from NW_021828193.1 coordinate 6,779, forward strand.
ACTTCTCAAATTTCTACATTAAATAGGTTAAATCAATTAACCTATGAGCTGTTCAAAACGTCTTACGCGATGAGAAAACTTAGTATGGTGTGATTTCGGTCCTTGCGAGGCGCTACCTATATCTATTAAACAAAGGAAGATTTGTCTGCATCCGCACTCCAAGTTGTTGCACTGCTATGTCAACATCATAAGGCCGTAGACTCTCGAACTGCTCTGCAAACAAAGTTACGTCATCGTTCTGCGTAACAGTGAACTCGCAACAAAGCAATAGTTCGAGATATGGCCACTAGGTGACAGCACATACCTTGAGTGAAGAGCAAATCAAGGGTGCTAATTAATTTCTGACGGTAGTGTATGTAAGTATTCTTGTACGTATATGTGTATGTATGTAGTGTATATATGTCTGTGTGTATATATGTATGTATTGTTGTATGTATCTATACACGTATATCCGTATGTATATATGTAGGCATTTACGTGCATATGTATGCATTGTTGTATGTATGTATGTAAGTATTATTGTATATATATATCTGTATTTATGTGTGTATGTATTCTTGTGTGTAAGTATGGATGAATTGGATGTTTGTACGTATGTATGCATTGTATGTATGTGTGTATGTATGTCATTGTTCACTTTATTCCAAGATTTCTTGCCACTAGAGAAAGAACCGGTTTCTAACCTAGATTCAAAGCTCCTTCATTGGAATTTCAGCATCAACAACAGGATATTTTTGTTTGTATGTATGTATGTATGTATGTATGTATGTATGTATGTATGTATGCATGTATGCATGTATGCATGTATGCATTTATGTATGCATGTATGTATGCATGCATGTATGTATGTGCAGATTTGTTTTGCATATATGTATGCATGTGTGTACGTATGTATTTATGTATGTATGTGCAGATTTGTGTGTTTTTTTATATGAATATACGTATTATGTATGCATGTGTGTATGTATGTACGTATGCATGTATATATGTATACATGTGTATATTTATGTACGTTCTCTTCTATTTTGATTATTTGAAGTCTTCTTGTAAGGAAGTAGCTGGTTTCTAACAGAGATACAAAACTTTATCTTTGGAATGAAGACAACAAAAATAACGCCACGTTTTGGACTTCAGAACAGTATTGCATATTTTCATAGTTCCATACTAAGACTGCATTTGTAATGCGCATGCTAGCTCGTTGAGTTTTTTCTTCCATGAAATTTCTTGCTTTTTCCGGATTGTCGATTATACATTTACAACCAAGACCAAGTGCACCAACCATTATTGTTATAAATACGAATTTATATGTTATAAAGTTGAAGGTTTCGAATCATTTATCAATAGTTATCCGTTGTTATCCGAACGTACGAACGTATGTATGTATGTATGTATGTATGTATGTATGTATGTATGTATGTATGTATGTATGTATGTATGTTGAGGCGCGTGGCTTTGTGGCTAAGGTGTCAACATCATGATCGTAAGATTGTGGTTTCGATTCCTGGACCGGGCGACGCATTGTGTTCTTGAGCAAAACACTTCACTTCTCGTTGCTGTGGTATCGAGTCGTTTACTTTAAACTGCTATTCTCATAGAATTTTAAAAACACGTATATTTTTAAACAATAGACACACACACACACATATATATAATATCTATATATATATATATATATATAATATATATTATATATATATATATATTAACAAGAGATATGCGTATATACATATAATATATAGCAACGATAAAACTCGCTTGCCACAGGTGATGATATATTAATAATACCATCCCTTCTTTACATATATATATATATATATATATATATATATATATATAACGAGAGATAATGCATATATGTATTGTGCATATATATTATATATACATGAATATACATATGCATACCTGCATATATATATATATATTACATAGAGCCATTGCACATATAAACACACACACACATTGACATACACATGCAAATATAAAATACTCGTCAAACTTCCATACACACACACACACACACACATGTGTGTGTACATATGCAGCTATCTATCTATCTTTCTATGACATATATCATAAACCACTATCTTTGGACATATCACAGTGTTGGATCACTAATGTTCGATCTGTTATATGATATGTTGCCATGAGAGATGAACATTGTCAATATATGCCCATAATCTGATAC
>NW_021828194.1:0-2500 GCF_006345805.1 Octopus sinensis
ATTTTAAGTTCAACATCAACAATCAAGGAACGGCCATAATAGGCCATTCACCCACTAGAAATAACAGCCAAAGCTTCAACCGCAAATAAAGTCAATCCGTAAACAGGAGAAAATTTAAAAAAAACATTACCCTGTAATTTCTTATACGATGCACCGTTTCGTCTGTTGTTTAATGGTAAACTAACCTGATTAAATTAAATCAAGCCAATCTTCCATAGGCCCTCAGATTCTTCAGTAAGAAATAGCCACATATATATAATATATATATATATATATATATATATACATATATATATACATATATATATATATACATATACATATATTATATATATTATATACATATATATATATTTACATATGTATATATACATATATATATGTTATATATATATATATATATATATATATACATTTATATATACATATATATATATATACATACGCTATGTAGTTAGTTAGTTTTATGTGTGTATGTATGTATATGTGTACGTATATATGTATACGTGTATGCATACATATATCTATACATCTATCTATCCTATCTATTTGTATGTATGTATGTAAATATTAGAAAGACGAAACTTCCCAAACCATTCTTATTGCTTATTATGGAATAAAGTCTTTAAATAAAAAGGGTCTTCGCGCACTCTTGGTATTTCGTTGCAGGAATTTATGTCGCAACCGCATCACTTTTGATTGCTCTACTCCCACCGTGGGGCGCATGATTACTCTATACTATTCCATATTGGAATGTTATGCAACGGTGATCAGTTCCACACACATTCAGGGTATACATTATCCACTGATTAAAGTCATCACCTGTTAATTGTTATTTGAATAACTCTGTCCAAAGGTGATTACAATAAACGGTTTCCATTGTGTATATAAATATTATTTATATATACAATATATATATTATATATATATATCTATATAATATATATATATATATATAATATATATATATATATATATAATATATATATACACTTATTTTAAAAGTTCGTCGGACAGTTTTGCCAAAAAACTGTCGGGAAAGTGAAACTCAGAGTAACAGGTTTTGTTGAATTTCTGCTGCTTTTAAATAAAGCATATTACTCTACCACTGGTATTTGAGTACTCTTTTTTCCACCTTGTTTCACATTTATGTGTTTTATTCCGGTACATATATATTATATATAATATATATATATTATATGTATGTATATGTATATATATGTATGTATATATATATGCATAAATACATACATACATAATATATATATATACATATATATGTATAAGAGAGTAGGGTTTTTATAATTATGAATATAATGGAGAGGGTTGCAAAAACCCTTACAAGTTTAGAAATAGCAGCCAAAACAACTATAAAGCCACTATTACACTCATGATATCTCCTCAGAATATAGCTGTCTGCGAGCAGCATGGCATAAAATCCACAATTTTAAAATATAAGGTTATATATATATATGTACAAATGTATTTATGTATATATATATACATATATGCACACACATATATATATTATATTTACATATGGATATATTTATATGTACATATATATGTATATATGGAAGTAGACACGTACTGTTGGTGATATATTTCCTTTTCTGGGTTTTTCCGTTTTTCTTTCTGACGAAGAGCTAAGCTCGAAAGGTCAAAAACCCTCTTTATTTTTACTAAGCGCCAAAATAATAGATTCCATATGCACGTCCTCTTGTGTGTTATTGTTATTTATAATGTTCAATAATTTGATTTGACTACATATATAGATACATATATACATATACATATATACATACACATCCACACATCCACACACACACACATATATGAATGCACGTGGTTTAGTGGTTAGGGTATTCGGCTTGCAATCATAAGATCGCGAGTTCGATTCCTGGCGGTACCTTGTGTCCTTGATCAAGAAATTTTACTTCACAGTGTTCCAGTCTACTCAGCTAGCAAAAATGAGTAGTACCTGTATTTCAAGGGGCCAAAATCACCCTGAGAAGTATGAGAAGAAGTACGCGTGTCTATGTAGCGCTCAACCACTTAATCTCACGAGCAAGCTGTTCCGTTGATCGGATCAAATAGAACCCTCGTCGTGTCAAGGTGCATAACTCGGAGTATATATATATATATATATATATAAGAAGGGATGATATTATTAAATACTATCACGTCTGGCAAGCGAGTTATTAGCCATACAAGCAAATGAATAAGATATATACATACAATATAAGATATATACTGTAACCAGCGATGTATATCAACATCGGACAGTTTGGTCGATTAGGTGAAATATATATATATATATATATGCAATATAATATGTGACAATTATTCGGTTGCCATAATAAGACTCCGAGTTTATCGAGGCAATCAAAATATGCTACCACTGTCTCGATAACTGACGAGATGCCGGAGCAGGTTTCCGCTCCGAAACTCGAAACTCGGAGTATTATTATGCCAACCGAATAATTGTCACATATTATAT
>NW_021828194.1:7500-9004 GCF_006345805.1 Octopus sinensis
CATAGAGACTGTGACAGATATAGAGACAGTTTGTCAGAGAGACACTGACGGACCGACCAACCGACATAATGAGAAAACAGAGAATTTAGCGAGAGACGGACAATGAGAGAGATAAGCATAGGCACGTTTGTAGGTAGTTTGGAACGGAAAAAGATACGTGTGTGTGTGTGTGTATATATATATATATATATATATATATATATATATATATTTAGATAGAGAGAGAGAGGGACAGACAGACAGACAGATAGGTAGATAGAGAGAGAGAGACAGACAGAGACAGAGACAGATAGGTAGATAGATAGGTAGATAGATAGATAGAGAGAGAGAGACAGACAGACAGACAGACAGAATATAGTAGATAGATAGATAGATAGATAGATAGATAGATAGATAGATAGATAGATAGATAGATAGATGGAAGGATACTGACAGTGAGGTAGTGAGAGTCAGAGGAGGTAATCAAAAATCATATGGGAAAGAGTGAAATAGAAAGAGTGAGAGAGGTGGGAGAAAAAAGGAAGAGATCATTAGGGAGAGGGGTTAAAGGGGGAGGGAGAGAAAGTGTGATAGAGAGTGATAGAGATACTGAATTGAATCTGTCAAGATTGCCAGAGACTGATCCCGTGATTAGACTTAAAGATTTTTGTAAGTTTCCCGCCATGACCATGAGATAACTTTTGCGCCGAAAATTAAGGCTTAATTTTCGAACTCCAGTCAATTTCTTTATTAACCATGAGGTTGAGAAAAAAAGGGGACGATACGAGGACAGACAAAACAAAAGTTGGGGTCAGGGTATCGAATGAGACGAAACGTATGAATAAACAAACAATTAAAATATATACAATTAAATGAGAATGAGTGATTTACAAAAAATGAAGCGGAGGACGCGGTCGACCCCACAAACCACATACTCACACTGAAGACTTTGCTTTCTTCTTTTTTATATTCTCGTTTATAGCAACATACTTGCTATAGACTTCCATCTTTTACGAAACACACTTTGCGACAGACATTTCCTCTCCAGCCTTATTTTCCGTTTCATGTGGAAAACGAAAAAGTTGATTAGCTCGAGACTGGAGATGAACATGCCTGTTGCAATTCCTTTCACCCTCGTCTTCCATACTACCTCTTTCGCAACAGCAACTACGGAGAGAAAGCAGGCTCGCTCCGCCCTGTTCAGGGAGGTCGGCGGAACGATCTTAATTACAGATTCGCTCGACAGTTGTACTCTTCTCGAATGCGACAGTAGGTATTCGACATAAGCGAGGCAAGGAAGTTGCGACAAAGCCTCATGTCTTTTTGTCGTCGCATCTTTTGAAAATCAAAATATCTATGAAACCGGTTAAGCCTTTATAGTATAAAAGGAACCCCTAAAAGACTCTCACTGCATTTTCAACTTCTTTTATATATGTGTGTGTGTGCGTGTTTGTGTATTGTATAGGTTCAGGCGTAGCTCTATGGTAAGAAGTTTGCTTCCCAACCACATGGTTGCAGGTTCGTC
>NW_021828195.1:0-8757 GCF_006345805.1 Octopus sinensis
GTGTATTTTCTTGTTTTCCTTTCTATTTTGATTTGTTCATTTAGAGTCCTGATAAGAATATTATAGTTGTAACTTATAATTTGGACGGCTAGAGCGTTGACACCTATTATCTTGTTTTTCACATTAAGCTCTATTTTCAGTATTAATCTAACTCGTCTACAATATGTTTTCTTGTCTTCTCTTTCATTTATGTGTGCTGTATAATATCTACTTCTCTTATTCCTAAGTATTTGTATTTCTGGCTTTTGTCTGATTCTCTTATTTCATTTGCTTTATCTGGTGCGATGTTGCTACTTTTAACTAGTTTTCAACTCCTGTTCAAAAATATATACTTTCAAACAGAAATTTAGCTGCGCCATCTCTTTCCAAGCAATAATTCTGTGTTGAGGAAGAGCAATAACCCAGAAACCACGGTCCTCAAATATTGTTTTGTGCTGAGTGGGGAAGCTAAACTCCCCTGTTCGAAAATATAAGGACACAGAGAGTGTGTCGTATAGCCAGCTGGAGACGATGTTTCCTGGGGCTAAATAACAGTAGCATTCGTCCCAACCTGGATTGCAACATGTTAGCAAATAATCTTTATATTATTATTATTATTATTATTATTATTATTATTATTATTATTATTATTATTATCATTATTATTATTATTATTATTATTATTATTATTATTATTATTATTGTTGAGTGAGAGAGCAGTACACGCCATCAAAGTGACATTGGGGTATAAATATACGAAGCCCAGTATACCCATCATAACCACCCGTCTGATAAGTTTACACTAGGCACATGCATCACAACCATATGTGCGCGACATGGTGATCTCATATCAAGATAAACAGCACATGACCTTGCATGTGGGGCCCAGTTAGAATTTTCTTCTGGTCGAGTAACTCATCACGCTCAAAAGGTCCCAGAATAAGGGTTGTTTAAGGATGTTGAACAAAACACCCATGTTTCCAAAGGTCAATTATCCAAACCCCAAAGAATCCCTCTCAACACATGGCAATGATGCTCCCCCACTAATTCTGCTCGTGATCAGAGATGCACATATCGTCAGCCACCAAGGGACATGCACAACCGGTTAAGGTCAAACAACTGACAAGCAAATCTGTGGTATTGAGCAGAATATTTGCTGTAGTCCATCTTTTATACCAAGACAAAACAATGTACATGATAACACTTCCGTTCAGTTAAGATTAGAAGCCACGAGAGCCACTGCCTGGTACTGCATCAGGGCATTATTATTATTATTATTATTATTATTATTATTATTATTATTATTATTATTATTTTATTATTATCGTCGTCGCCGTCATCGTGTTCGTTGTTGCTGTTTCTATTAGCCCTTTCATCATCACTGTTAGGTATGGGTGCATATCTGTGTGCAGATATGAATACATCGGCCGATCTTTGAGATGAGGTCTACTCGCAATGTGATGTCACCTAACATTTGGAGAGGTCGTGGCTGCTCTCGCTGAGTACAACTCAGCTTAGAGCGGGGCCATGCAATATAACCGGAGGTGGAGCCATGCAATATTACCGGAGGTGGGGCCATGTCGTATTATTTTTGTTATGAGTAGCACTTAAGTATTTTTGCTCAGATGGGATTTGCTTGAACCACTGGGGTACGTACTGAAGCTGACTTGTACTGAAGCAATACAAATTGACATTCACCCCACAATTACTCGGAATTTTAATGAGGGTGTTTTAATGAAGGTGCTCTGGACAGAAAACTGGAAAAATATTGGTTAGAACTGTCACGGTTTTCTGGTTCTCGTTTTTTTAACAGATGTCAGACCAGATGCCGGCCATCTTGATTTCTCTCTGTTAGTGTTGATGATATTTAAGTAAGACACGATGAGGAATCTACATGGTACAAGCTCTAATCTCAGGGATCAAGAGGACATTCTGTGGGGCCTTGTATACCTACATACACACACGTGTGTGTGTTTTATATATATGTGGGTGTGTGGGTGCTTATATATATATGTGTGTATGTGTGTACATGTGTAAATATATATGATACTAGCATTATGAACCGGCGTTGCCGGGTCATAGTGCTAGTGCATGTATATATGTGTATATATATGTGTACATATTACATGTACATCTATATATATACATCTACACATAAAATACAAAATACAAAGTTATAACTTGATATCGCTAGTGATAACAATACTCAAAATATATAACTGACTGGAATTGTAGGCCCGTCTCTTGCAATTTCGATCAATTGTATCTTGTCCTCCCTCTTGTATCGCTACAATCCAGCCTACCTCTACTTCTTGGGGGACATTTTAAATTTTATCCGGGACGTCCTACGTCCCAGATATAAAGGTAAAAATAAAATATTTCCACTTTGCAAGGTTCGAGTCGAGTACTCACTTGCACGCTCCGTTGACTCGAACCTTGCTTCTATTGTGGCGAATTTACCGCCTCTGGTTAGATACTTGATATCTTTCATAGTCGCACCAAGACATTTTTCAATGGTGCTTTCCTCCAGGTGTTCAAATGTTGTTTTTTTCTCTACATTGTATACTTTATAGACAATAGTCTTTTCTTTAATTTTATTTTTTATTTCGTTTGGTGGTGTCATCCTAGATTCACCGTCTTTGTTGGTGATCAATCCGAAATAGGTTTGTATTTCTTCCATTTTAATTTTAATGAGTTCGCGCCCGCCGACGGCTGCAGCGAAATTCATTTTTGGACTTTCTTCTATCGAAGACATTTTAACAAAAATTCTTCCGCATAAACGGTGAAAATATTGTCAATTTCCCCAAACAGGGACACAATTCAATTTTTAAACAATAACCAAAGCTTCTTCTCCCAAAGGGGGTGGGGTTACGGTTTACAATTATTTAACAAATGCAACACAACAACGCTTCCCTTACGAGCAACCAACAAGCGTGATAACAATAGTTAAACAGTAATAATAATAGCAACAAACCTTACGGTGAATCAAAAAGCAGTACGCAGTTGAAGCTATAGTCCTTTATGTATAAGAAATAAACCAACAGCAGTACTCAGTAGAAGTAGCTGTTCGAGAAAACAGACATTACATACAGCCAAACTTCATATAGATACTTAAAGCTAGCTAATTAGCAGATAATCTAATGTAAAAGCCGTGGTAAACGGTATGTGTACAGCTCCATCTGGACTATTCCATTTCTGCACACTAATTTTATTTTTTTCATGTGAAACCACTTATTCAAGTTCAAGTCATTGATGCAATTTTATACCAATTGCTATTTTTACTTTTAATTGTTATGTTACGATTTAATTATTATATTATACTTTAGTTTGATTTTAATTATTACTTACTACATATCATTCAATTGTTATTACTATCTCCAACTTTTATTGTTAAAGTGGAAGTATCTGACATAAAATAGAGAAATGTTTTTGTTTCACTTTTAACACATAATACTGAAATAGTGGAGAAGATATGATATTGCTATGGGCTCGCCCTAGGCAAGAAGTTGAACTTTTTTGCCCATGACGCTACATGGACCCTAAGTAAGGCATGTGTAAAATTTGAATTGTTAAAAAGATTTTCAACAATTCAACTTCTCTGGTTGACATTAAGATGCCCTCCCGCAACAGGAGCCTTAACTGTCACATTTTAGATCTCCATGACCTTCATTTTTTAGGAGCAAAATCTTTTTAACAGATTCAATAACACTGGAATTTTGGAATATGCGCATAAAAATCAGTAGTATGGGTACATGTGGCACGATTACAAAATTTTTTAGGGTGTGTAGAGGGAAATAACCCTCATCATCTGCTATTTTGATATGAAATTCGAAACATAGATATTCCAGTTCATACAGAAAATATAACAGAAAGTCTAATTCTTCAATTGAATGTAAACCGGCCAACGCCGGGTATCTCTGCTAGATATATATATATATATATATATTTTATTATATGTGTTTGTGTTTTGTGGTGTGTGTGTGTGTGGGTGTGTGTGATATCAGTATGCTTAGATGGATGGCTGGATGGATTATTTAAAATCTCGGATAACAACAAAAACATAGCCTAAATCTCAGTAAAGACTCAATCCGTCTAATGGCAGAATGAATATTTTATATCTTTACAACAAGCCTTACACTTGAAAACTTGTAGAATTCTTTCATTGCTCATCCATTTCTTTCTATTTTATTTTCAAATTGTTCAAAATATGGCTTCGGAACTCAAATAATACCACAACTGTAAGGTATATGCGTGCGTGTGTGTATACATGAATATATGTTTGAGTTCGTGTATGTACGTTTGACTATACACATATATAATATATATACACACACACACACATATATATATATATAATATATATATAATATATATATATATATCTATATATATATATATACATAAATATATATATATATATATAATATATATACATTATATATATATATACATATATATATATATATAAACAATGTATATATATATATATATTATATGCATTATACCTGTATCTATAGTATACATCATATAATATATAATATATATATATATATATATTATAGATATATATATATGTCTGTGTATGCATACATATATATACTTATATAAACATATATATAATGCATATGTAAAATATACTTCTTACATCACACTAGAAATACATCTAACACGCAAATAATATACAAGAGAACACAGCAGCAAACTGGCTTTGGTGAAATATAACTTAATATAATGTTGACTAACTGGATAAAACTCATCTCTACGTACACATTTCTACGTTAAAATAAATCTAAATAAATTTACGAAGGTTTCGAAGTTTCACAGTTTCTTTGCATCACAAGATTTTATCGTAACGCGTGGATATACATGAATACATACTCGCAGACACACACACAGCAGCAGCACACACTCATACAGTTACACACAACACACACACACACACACAACACACACACACACACACACACACGCACATATATATATATATATATAATATTTATAAGTTGGATGTTTCGATACATTCAACTTTCTTATGCAGTTTCCTGCTAAAGAAGCTACGGGCTGTATTTCTACAAAGGCAGCAGGTTTGCAGAAACACAATGTGAACAGCTGTGATTTATTTTAATAAATATGCCTCCAAATACCTTTCATTCATTTGTCAACTTATTATATACATAAATTCTTCTATTTTTAATATATGTACATTTATACATACGCATCCACACACATGCATATCAATACACTATATACATACATATATATATAATATATATATATATATTATATACATATATATGATATGTTATGTATACGTGTATGTATATATATATATATATATATGTGTGTGGTGGTGTGTGTGTGTGGTGTGTTGTGTGTGTCTGTGTGGTGTGTGTGTGTGTGTACGTGTGTGTGTGTGTGTGTAGTAAACAATTCTTAGAATACGACTGAATTATATTTTCGTTTGCAAAATTCTAGTAAACAACCTCAATAAACCAATCGTTAGCTAAGGGCAATATAAATTAATATAATGTTATGTAGTCTAACAAAATTAAATACAAATCTAGTTAAATATGCTTCCTTTGGAATTAAATTAGACTCCATAGTAATATAACTGCATACACACGAACATACACACACATACACATGTACACAAAGAAATACGTACGTACACAGTTGTACGAAATGTGACTGCGTGGCAACTATTGCTGTTTACAGTGAAATCTCCTCTGTCTGTAGGTGGGTTTGTTAAAGCCAAATATAAAAAAAATATTTCGATTGTCTCATTGTATATACTTACAGTATATATATTGGACAACCATCGCTCATAGCTTATAAGGCCAGACTATAACGACTACAGCTATGTTAAAACGTTCATATGTACATAAATATATGCACACAAACTTGCAAACACATGTATGTATCTGTGTGAAAGAGTGTGTATATGTATATATATGTTGTGTGTGTGTGTGTGTGTATGTATGTATAGGTAGAGGGTAGCGATTTTCTTCACTACTTCAGGGAGTGACGACCCTGCCTGACACGAGACCCAGGCTCAGCTGGCTCCGGCTGACAGTACCCGGTATGGGCCGCTATCCAGGGTTACGGAAAGGAGACAACCTTCAAAGATATACGGAGTGGAGTCCCGTAGGCGGTTTAGTGTTCGACTCGACACTCTTCCGGCAGCTCCTGCAACCAAGCTGGAGCGAAAAGTAATGCTCTACACTCCTTTGGACTACGTCAGCAAGGTTGAGAGCGGAATCCTGACGATTGGGCTACCCAGGATTTTCTTACATCTAGCCCAGGCCTGCGCAAAACTGTAGAGAAAACTGGAGAGGACATGAAATGTAAAAACCAGACTGGATTAGTTTATGTGCAACTACATTTTCTCCCGAGACAAAAGGATGTCAACAACAATAGCAATATATATACATATAATAGAAAATGGAATGAACGATATTCTTTGTTTCATATACCGATTTTTAAATAAGACAGTCATTTCATTTTCTATCATTTGTCTAATTATATAAATTCTACGTATACTGGAAATTCTTGATTATATATCCAGTAGCTGGAGCATTTCTACTGCATGATGACATCAGGTAGCCAATGACTGCGGGCGAGATTTGAATTACTTTCTTACAAGGTTTTTACTCGAATATTATTTAAATTGAAAAATGTCTGCAACTCTCCCATGAAAAAGAAAGAGCAGACAAAGAAGCCTGGGCTATAGACAACATAAAATCTAACCCCAGAGCTTTCTACAGGTATGCCAAAGAAACAGCTACGGTGCACTGTAGGATAGGGCCACTCCTTGAAAAGGACGGCACACTCACAGGAAATTCAATGAGGGTAAGTGAAATACTAAATGAGCAATTCAAGAGTATTTTCACTCCACCCCTAGGGCATTTTCAAGTCAGCAATCCAACTGACTTCTTTACCACTGCAGATTAAAAATCTGAGCAGCGATGATTGATTACATCAATATAAAGGAAGACGATGTAATAAGGCTATTGATGAAATGAAAACAAACTCAGCTACTGGCCCCGATGGATTCCCGGCAATCCTTCTAAAAGTATGTAAGAGAGTCCTAGCAAGACCACTGCAGTTCCTCTTTCAGAGCTTCCTGCAACTGGCAAACTTCCAAAAACCTGAAGGAAGGTAAAATATGCCCTATTCATAAAGGAGGTAGCAGAGCGAGGCCAAGAACTACAGACCTATCTCTCTGACCTCACACATCAGCAAGGTAATGGAACGAATAGTCAGAAGGAAACTAATCACCTTCCTTGAAGAAAATGACTTGCTGCCCGACACCCAGCATGATTTCCGGCCTCGGAAGAAGCTGCTTAACTCAGCTCCTACAACACTATGACTGCGTGCTGAAACGACTGCTCAACCACTCAAATGTGGAAGTCATATATCTCGACTTTGCAAAGGCCTTTGATAAAGTCGATCGTGGAATGATATGTCACAAACTGCGTGATCTTGGCATAGTTGGAAAATTGGGAGAATGGCTTCATGACTTTCTGAAGGATAGAAGTCAGGTGGTAGTAGCCATTAACATGCAAATAGTGAGTCGTGTTCCGCAAGGCACTGTTTTGGGACCACTACTGTTCATAATGGCCCTCTCAGACATGCCCTCAGCCACGCAGAGAGCCACGATCACAAGTTATGCAGATGATTCAAAAGTTTCACAGGCAATACAGAACCCTGAAGACACTAAGCACCTGCAATGTGAGCTGGACAAAATATACAAATGGGCTGAAAAGAATAGCATGCAGTTCAATGCTGAAAAGTTTCAAGCTTTATGCTATCAGCATGCAAACCTAAATGCAATACCCAATAAATATACACTGGACCTGGAGGGATTGCAATCCCAGAGGCACAATTAGTGCGAGACCTGGGTATTTACATGAGTGATGATGCAACCTTTCATGTGCATGTTGCTAAATTGGCAATGAAATGTAGGCGGCTGACCGGATGGATTCTTAGAACCTTTAGAACAAGAGACCAGGAAACCATGATGGTTCTCTGGAGGACACTTGTCCTAAGCCACTTGTCCTAAGCCACTTTGACTATTGCTCTCAGCTATGGTCACCATCCAGTGTCAAGTTAATCACAGAACTTGAGGCGATCCAACGAAGCTACACGAAGAAGATAGCCTCCTGTGCAGCATATAAGCTATTGGGAAAGACTCAAGATATTGACACTCTATTCCTTAGAGCGTAGGTGAGAAAGATATGCCATAATATACATCTGGAAGATCCTAGAAGGACTTGTCCCAAACTTTGGCATCGAGAGTTACACAAATGCCAGAACTGGGCTCCACTGCATAGTGCCAAGGACTCCAAATTTGCCATCAAGAAGTAGGACAAGATACTATGATAGCCTGGGATTCCGAGGCCCACACCTTTTCAATATCCTCCCGAAGAACCTAAGAGACCTGCATGGGGTGGATGCAGATGTCTTTAAAATAAAACTGGATCTCTTCTTGTCAGGTGTCCCAGATGAACCAACTTCACAGCAGGAGGTGCACATGAGGGCATCTGCATCGAACTCTCTCATGCACCAAATTGCAATTGCTAAAAAGCATTCGTGAAGTAAAATCATGTAGCAACACCAAATGGCGGAGCCCCAGCATGGCCACAGCTTGTGAGCTGAAACTAGATAAAAATAAAAATAAAATAAAATAAAAAATAAATATGTTCGCGTACATATATATGTATGTATGTATGTATGTATGTTATGTATGTATGTATGTATGTATGTATGTATGTATGT
>NW_021828196.1:0-9034 GCF_006345805.1 Octopus sinensis
TTTATAGTCAGCGCCTGTTTCGTACATTCTGAGTAATATAACAGCTTTCTTTTCCTAAGTTCCATATTGTTCGGGTGGTCGAAAGAAACCGGGTACGAGTATCACACACGTGGTGAGGACGCCAGGGAAATATGTCCTGAATATCAAGAACAGGTTAATAGCCATTGTTTAAAGATTAAAATAAAACAAAATAGAAAGAAGGAATTCTGTAATAACCGATAATTTCTGTTCCAACTTCAGTACACACACACAAGACGCACACACACACACCACACACACACACCACACACACACACACCACAACCACATATGTATGTATGTATGTAATGTATGTTATGTATGTATCTCTCTCTCTCTCTCTATATATATATTATTATTTTATATTTATATATATATGCATATATATATATATATATATATATATATATATATATATATATTATATATATATATATATATATATATATATATACATATACATGTGCATATATATGTATATATGCATATATATATATATCAACTTTTCCTTACCCGAATTAAATCTTACTCCTACTATAATCGAGTTCTAATATTTTTAGCACTGTTATATATACAATGCACACCGCCACCATTTCACACATACACACATACACACACACACACATACACACACACACATACACACACACGCACACATATACACATGCACATGGATACCCAAATATACAAGTACCGACATATTTGTATCTTAGAAGTTTCGTTCAAAGATAAAACTAAAGAATAAAAATGCCCCCCTCCAAAAACAAAAAAAAACGTAAAAATAAAAGAAATTCACTATAAAATTAAAAATCTAAACTCTCTCCAAATAGACCATTATCATTGAATATGATAATCTGCCAATATTTTATATTTATACTTCAAATCTATATACATGTGTACACTTTCGCATATACGGATATATTTAGACACACACACGCACATACAGGGATGCATAATTTTAGAATACATGTATTGATTTTATTTTATATGTTAGGTTGGCATAGGACTGTAAGGGAGCCCAACTGTTCAGTGAAACTTCCCCTAGGATATAACTGGTATTTATTGAATAACCGCCAGAAAGACATATCGCAAAGTGACCTTCAGTTGTATTTAGAGATAGAACAAGGGGAATGGTAGGGATTTAAAGATGTATATTCTCGGCAATAATTCTGACATTCTACGTATTCGTTGACTGTATCACGTTTTCTAAAATACAGGGTGTAAGCCGGGTATATGTCAACACAAATTTAGCGTGCCAGAAATGGAAGCCGACTTAACGTAATGTTACGCGACACGCGCCAAATTCAGTCTTTTCTATTTCTGGCGAATCGACAAAACCAGCATGGCAGCTTTCTGCGCAGAAATTGTAACTCTTTTTACTTCTTTTACTCTTTTACTTGTTTCAGTCATTTGACTGTAGCCATGCTGGAGCACCGCCATTTAGTCGAGCAAATCGATCCCCAGGACTTATTCTTTGTAAGCCTAGTACTTATTCTATCGGTCTTTTTTGCCGAACCGTTAAGTTACGGGGACGTAAACACACCACCATCGGTTGTCAAGCGATGTTGAGGGGACAAACACAAACACATAAACACACACACATACATATTTATATATACATATATACGACGGGCTTCTTTCAGTTTCCGTCTGCCAAACCCACTCACAAGGCTTTGGTCGGCCTGAGGCTATAGTAGAAGACACTTGCAGTGGGACTGAACCCTGTGCCATGTCGTTCGTAAGCAAGCTACTTACCATACAGCCACTCCTACGCCTACACTAATCCTAGTCACTCTTTTATAAATAGTTATTTTTTAATTATTTTTTTCATTTGGTCTTTTTCCATTTTCTCGAAGAAATTTCCATACCTCTGTCGACCTCTTTTTGGACTATTTCTAATAAGTAGATGAGGTGCTATTGCTATTATATGCTGTTTCCTGATTGTCTGCTACTGCTCCGGGTGACTCTCTTGTTTCTTGCCTGTTATGGCTGTGGTAGGGGTGTTCTTGTTCTTGTGTCTTATGATTGGCTCGCTGGCAATGAGAATGGAGCAATTTTAATTTCAGACATCCGAGTTGGTCCTCGTGTCGCTTTAGAAGCAGTGCTCTCCGTGATTTGTTATTGTTGCTCTACTTTTTTAGTTTTCATGTGTAAAAACCGCCAGATGACTTTTGCTGCTACTTGCACAGCAGCTACGTCACTTACCCTGCTTGCTGAGTTTTAACCTTTTCCTCTCGGTACCAACAACAGAACACATTTCTTGTATTGTTTTGTAATCTTGTGGAGTTGTGAGGACTTGCATGTCCATGGTGATCACACCCTACCGTATATCATCAAAAGTAACATCTGAACTGACCATCTGTCCTTATTTTACAAAGGAGGTGATTACTGACCACTGGACTGACATCGTCAGTAACATCCCCGACACTGATCCAGTTGCTCCCATTTCTCGAATACTGTGGGATCAGCTTATGGTGGGCATGCCCCATTCGATTTAGTCCTGTCTCCTGTTTTAAGTTGACACTCATATATGATGTCATATATCCCCTCAATTTCCCTCAATAACGGCGATTTCACATAAAATATTTTCCAGAATTGTTTTGAGGCCTTCCTTGGATGGATAAAGGACAATACTTCTAGCCTTGCAAAAGCGCAGGCAAGTTACGCTGCGGCCCTTTTCGCGTGTTCCTGTGAGGTACAAGACGTTGCTAAGTTTTCCTTCTTTCAGAAAAAAAAAATTGTTTGTTTGAAAGTATCTTTCTAAAAGGTAGCGTTTCGTATGTGCACGTATACTGTCATTGTTGTTGCTAAACATTTATTTATCATATTACAGTGCTAACGACGGATTCCGTAGTGTAAACAATCTGTCACGCTGCAGAAGGGTGGAGAGCTGAAACATCATGGGGTACAGAGGATTCGCAATCTAGACTAGGGTCTGAAAGTTTTACCACACCATAGTGGATTACACCATGGTTCCTCTGCTTTGTATCAGAAGTAGGAAGAAAGAGTGAGAGAAAGTTGTGGTGAAAGAGTACAGCGGGGCTCACCACTCTTCCCCACCGGAGCCTCGTGGAGCTTAGATGTTTTTGCTCAATAAACACTCACAATGCCCCGTCTGGGAATCGAAACCGCGTTCTTACGACCGCGAGTCCGCTGCCCTAACCACTGGGCCATTGCGCCTCCACTGTTGCTGCTGTTGATGTCTTTGGTAGTGTTTCCTTTATTTCTGGCAATTCAGCTTCGATAAGAACAAAATTCCTGTGATGTGTTGTAGTTATTGTTATTGTTGTTGCTGTTGTTTATTGTCATAGTAACAGTGTGGTCCACTGCACTTGGAACTTGGTAAGAGCTCCCCTCCCCTTCCATTTGAGGGTAGAAGGTGGAGGGCTCCAACTTGCCATACACCTCACTATGAAAGCCACCATTTCTTTCCCCTTCCATGTCTTTTAGCTGCGTGGTCGACGCCATATTTGTTTATAAAATTATTTTTTCCAGCAAAAATTTTCTTTTCAAAATTGAGCTCCCACAGGTGCAGATACAAACAAAGAAACCAAATCAAGGCAATGGCGGTGGTTTCAACAAGCGTTTTGTAGCGAAATAAAAGATTAACAACTTCCAGAGGAAAATATTTCAAACAAAAAATCCTTCGAGTGAAAAAAAAGGAGTTCAGCTCGCACGATTTATAATCCTTTCTATAGAAGGCGTATGGCCTGAAATTTGGGGGAAGGGTGTTAGTTAATTACATTGACCCCAGTGTGTAACCGGTATTTATTTAATCGACTCTGAAAGAATAAAAGGCAAAGTCGGCCTCAGCGGAATTTGAACACAGAACGTAAAGACTGACAAAATACCTATTTCTTTACTACCCACAAGGGGCTAAACACAGAGAGGAAAAACAAGGACAGACAAACGGATTAAGTCGATTATATCGACCCCGTGCGTAACTGGTACTTATTTAATCGACCCCTAAAGGATGAAAGGCAAAGTCGACCTCGGCGGAATTTGAACTCAGAACGTAGCGGCAGACGAAATACCGCTAAGCATTTTGCCCGACTTGCTAACGATTTAGCCTGCCCGTCATCTTAATAATAAGGATGATAATAATTTCCTTTATTTGCCACAAGGGCGAATGATGAGGAAGACAATACAAAGACAGACATAAAGTGTAGAGGGTTTACATAAAATGAAATGATATAAAGAAAAAGAATATGTATACACGGTATACACTGAAACAGAAGGGACATGGGCATAGAAAGGTTTAATAATAATAATGATAATAACTTAACTCAGATACCAGGAAACCCAAAAAATGGCAGAAATTCAAAAGATAGTGCTCATGGGAACTGCTCATATCTTGCGTAAAATACTTTCTATGTAATCTCAAGTTTTAAAACAAACATAATTTTCGTATGGTTTTTTAAAGACATTCACTAGTACAACACTAAGTACAAAACCAAATATATGGCACCCTAGGCATAACACCAACACGAACTTCCAGCCTGTTGTCTCTTGAGGTCTCTGGGTGAGACTTGGAGCCAACTTGTACAAATGTAAAGCAAAAGTCAAACATGGAATGATAATAATAATAATAATAATAATAATAATAATAATAATAATAATAATAATACAGATAATAATAAATCTGGTTGTTATCCCTGCCATTGCAGTTTCTTTTTCATATAATCAATGTCACCCTGATTACAAGCACGAGCAGCAAGAAATCCTCCTCCTCCTCCTCCTCCTCCTCCTCATCATCATCATCATCGTCATCTTCGTCGTCGTTGTCGTCGTCTTCGCTACCATCGCTACCATCATCACTATCATCGTCGACACCGCCTTCGTTACTGACGTCTCCTCGTTTTTGTCATCGCCATCATCATCGTCATCATCACCTCCATCATCAATTCGATCGTCGTCACCACTATCAGCGACACCGCCACCATCAACTGTTATCGTTCTTGCCACCATCGCCGTCGCCACAATCGCCGTCATCGCCATCATCATCGCCGTCGTCGTTATCAGACGTCTCTCCGTGTCGTCGTTATCGTGATGTGTATTGAAATCATTGTGATATGTGAAAAGACGTCAAAAACGGAAGAACACCATTTTATTTTTATTTGACATTTTGCTAATGGAGTCAAAAATTCTAACAATTTCAACAACAATAACAACAACAAAACCATCACTGAAAGGCTCTTTACGGCAACATACGACCTACAAGAAATAGCAGTCAAACGTCCATCGAATAATGCAGTTCTTCAATAATGATGACCAAAAATTTCCGTAAAAGTTATTAGACCTCATACAGTAGTTTTTATTATGACTATTGCAGAAAGATTAAGGCGGCAAACTGGTAGAATCTTTAATACTCCGAACAAAATGTTTCGAGACATTTCTTCCGGCTTTACGTTCTGAGTTCAAATGCCTCTGGAGTTGACTTTGCCTTTCGTCTTTTAGGGGTCGATAAATGAAGTACCAGTGAAACACCGGGGGCCATGACATCGACTAGACACCTCCTCACAAGATTTCAGGCTTTGTGCCTGTAGTAGAAAGGATTATAATAATTATTATTATTATTGTTGTTCCGCCGAGGTCGACATTGCCTTTCATCCTTTCGGGGTCGATAAATCAAGTACCAGTTGAGTACTGGGGTCGAGGTGATCGATTATTCCCCTCGTCACAAAATCCAGGCCTTGTGCCTATTGTAGAAAGGATTATTATTATTATTATTATTATTATTATTATTATCATCATCATCATCATCATCATTATTATTATTATTATTATTATTATTATTATTATTATTATTATTATTATTATTATCATTATTATTATTATTATCATCATTATCATTATTATTATTATTATTATTATTATTATTATTATTATTATTATTATTATTATTATTATCCTATGAAGGCGGCGAGTTGACAGCTTCATTTGCACGCTGGACAAAATGCTTCGTGGCATTTTATCTGATTTTAACGTCCCGCGTTCAAATTTCGTCGAGGTCGACTTTGTCTTTCATCCTTTTGGGGTCGATAAGATAAGTACCAGTGAAAAGCTATTGGTCGATGCAATCCACTAGCCCCGTCTCTGAAAACATCAGGTCTTGTGCCTTTAGTAGAAAGGATTGATTTATCGACCCCGAAAGGATGAAAGTCAATGTCGACTTCGATGGAATTTGAACTTTGCGACAGACGAAATACCTATTTCTTTACTGCCCACAAGGGGCTACACACAGAGGGGACAAACAAGGACAGACACATGGATTAATTCGATTATATCGACTCCAGTGCGTATCCGGTACTTAATTTATCGACCCCGAAAGGATGAAAGGTACTGTCGACCTCGGCGGAATTTGAACTCAGAACGTAAGGACAGACAAAATACCGCTAAGCATTTCACTCGGCGTGCTAACGATACAGTCAGCTCGCCGCCTTAATAATAATAATAATAATAATAATAATAATAATAATTAATAATAATAATAATAATAATAATAGTGTTTTTATTATGATTGTATTATACCAATACAAAACACTTACTGTAATTGACACGATATGTCTTGTGAGGCACAGAAACCTTAATAGCGTGAAAAAAAACAAGAAATATTTTTAATAGGATAAAATAATACATATATAAAAATAAACATATTTAATATAATCTTGTACAGATAGAAGGAAGCAGTAAAAATGTGAAGCTAAATGGCTGGAGTTAAGGAATTATTTGATGCAATCGTAAAATAAAATAGAGAAAATAAATTAAAAACCGATTAACAAAAAAGATGGCAGAAATAGCTCTTTTCTGGAGCACATATGTCCGTCGTATGGTTTTATCCGTAGGCGAAAAATTCATCAGATTAAAATAAATTGAAATATATTTATTCAAACTTAACCTTATTTTTCCGATTCTCTTTCCGACATCATATCCACCGCTATCACCGCTACACCCAGAGATTATATAAAGGTGAAATAAAAAAAAATGTTGAAAATAAGTTATCTGTGGTAGGAACATACAGCAATTTGAATAGAAAAAAAACAACATTGGAATGGTTATAATAGAATTAATTTTTTTTTATCATTGGCTCAATGTCGAAAGAGTGTATGTCGGCGGTAGGGGTGGAGGGATGGGGAATGTGTGAAGATAATTAAAATGATGGTCGTCATCATCTCCTTCTGCTGTTCTTTACTGCTGTATGTTTCAGCGAAACCGGAAGAATGAGAGGTAACGTCAACTTGGTGGAATTTGAACTCAAGATACAAATAAATACTGTACTAAGATTACCCCCAACACTAACTAGCGCTGTGGTTCTCAACGGGTGTCCATGTAAGATATTTTTGTTAAAATCTATGTACTATCAGTTGGTTGTACTTCCACAATAAAGTAAAGACCCCCTTCGGTTATGAATGACTATGGGATTGAACCTAGAAAGTCACCCTCCGAGGCACAAGTCCGGCGGCGAAAAGTCTTTTTTTTTTCACGAGAGTTCCGAACTCCAGTTATGAACTCATTTGCATACAGCCAGTCAGAGCTAAAACTATCAAACTAGTGTTCACCTATTTCTTTATTACCCACAAGGGGCTAAACACAGAGGCAACAAACAAGGACAGACATAGGTATTAAGTCGATTACATCGACCCCAGTTCGTAACTGGTACTTAATTTATCGACCCCGAAAGGATGAAAGGCAAAGTCGACCTCGGCGGAAACTAGTGTTCACCTACTCATGAAAACACTCTGGTTGATTTCAGAAGAAAATGTGCGTTCCATCAAAATCTAATTGTTCTAAACGTGTTGATAGGGGTCACAAATGTGAAATCTAGTGTATAATGTGAATGGAGAGCTGCTCACCGATGACGCCATAAGTATTGCCAACTTGCGTAATTTTTGAGTGATTTTGTACATTCCTAATCTAAAATGTTGGTGTTGATCTGGAAACATCGCAATCAATATGGCGTTGTGTCGTATTGCGCCCTCCTTGCATATATCATTGGGTACACGCAGTATCACTAATCTCAGTCTAAGTATAGGTACCTAATGTTAGCTCCGTATGGCGATGGTGCTCAATTGATCTATGAGGATTGGTAGGGGGATGTGGTGCTTGTGTGAGACCCGCTATGCTGTACGCACGGAGTGGCATACAACATTCTACGCCTGATTGGCTGTACTGTACCACTATGCAGTATCTTTACTCCTTTACTCTTTTACTTGTTTCAGTCATTTGACTGTGGCCATGCTGGAGCACCGCCTTTAGTCGAGCAAATCGACCCCGGGACTTATTCTTTGTAAGCCTAGTACTTATTCTATCGGTCCCTTTTGCCGAACGCTAAGTTACGGGGACATAAACACACCAGCATCGGATGTCAAGCGAAGTTTGGGGGACAAACAGTCACACACACACACACACACACATATATATATACATATATACGACAGGCTTCTTTCAGTTTCCGTCTACCAAATCCACTCACAAGGCTTTGGTTGGCCCGGGGCTATAGTAGAAGACACTTGCCCAAGGTGCCACGCAGTGGGACTGAACCCGGAACCATGTGGTTGGTTAGCAAGCTACTTACCACACAGCCACTCCTGCGCCTAGTATGTGGACTTTCAAGGTGAGCTCTGATTGGATGTATGCAAATGAGTTCATCACTGGGGTCCGGAGCTCTCGTGGGAAAAATTTCGAAATCTCGACTCAATAAAACGTAAAGATACTTTGTCTAACCCTCTGCCGATGCCGCCATCTATTGCACCGACTTTGTTACTAAAGTCCCCGATATTGTTGTTGTTGTTGTTGGTTTGATGAGGAGAAGGAGGTTGTTGACGAGAATTATAATAATTATTAGATAATTATTCGTTAAATTCCATTAGTAATGAAGACTTGACATGAATTAATAGACAGCTGACTGCTTTTGCAAAAACGTACATTAAAAGTTTGAACAAAGGTACATATTTCTTTACTACCCACAAGGGGCTAAACACAGAGAGGACAAACAATGACAGACAGACGACGGATT
>NW_021828197.1:0-9004 GCF_006345805.1 Octopus sinensis
AACAGCGTTTATATATAGTGAGAACGCAAATATATAGTGAGAAAGCTTAGTGTTGAGGGTGTTGCACTCACGATCACGGGATCGTGGTTTCGACTCCAAGGGCGGGTGGTTCATTACGTTTTTCATCTCATGTGTCTGTGTGTCTATGTGTGGGTAGGTGTGTGGGTGTCAGAGAGAAAGAGATAGTGATTGTTTAGCGAGTTTGATGAAATATATAAATGAATAGCTAGAGGGCTAAGATAAATAAAAGGGAAAATTCCAAAACTATGTGTATGCATATATATATATATATATATTAAGTGTAGGAAGAAATGGAGCTGAACGAAGATTTAACAAAATTCCTTTTTATTATTTTCTACATATGTTTCGAAGGCTGCAAAGTCCCTAATTCGGATTGAATAAGGAGTCCATTTTGCAGCCTTCTCTTCAGGAAAATCCAGGAACTTAATTCTCCAACAAAATGCACAATAAGCTTTTCGACAAACGCTCACGGGGAGCCCATGAAATAAATGGCACAAACTGTCTATCTATATGCGTTGACGCCAGACTGGGTGAAAGCAGAAGAGATTGTCCGTTGAGATAGTTCAAGGTCAGAATCCGGTTAGCAGAAGGGGGGTACAGGAAAACCAAAGAGTGTGAATGTATTCTGTATGACTGGTGTTTATATTTGAATTATTTTAAGAATGAGTGTTAGAGTGTTTGAGTGTGAGAAATTGCTTTCATGTATGTGTGTGTGCGTCTATGTATGTGTGACAGTGTGTTTCGAAGGCAGAAAGAGAGAGAGATATAGCAGGTATTAATGGTCCTTCCGTCTTTGACGAGAAAGTTCATCATATACATATAGGGAGGCGGAGAGAGAGCGCAAAATCATGGCTGTGAAGTCTTGAAGAACATCTAATTTTTCCAGTATTACAATCCAGTGTGTATTTAGTATCGTTGTTGTGTTGATGTCAGGTAGATATTAGAATTGAAAATTTTCGAAATATTGTTTTCAGATTTATAATATAACAAAAGAGAGAAAGTTGGACAATTTTTCGTATTATTTATTCACATTTACATACGTTTCATTTGATTCTCAGTCTGAAGATTTTCTATTTGGAAATTTCTTATATATTTTTCCAACATGTACAACTTTGTAATTCCTATAAGCAAATGAAATATATGTAATGGTAAATAGATACCAACAATTTTTTCAAACCTCCTGTTTTGTAATATATATATTACAATATGTGTCCTCGTGTGTATCGTTGGCGATTTTTTTCCTCTGTCTTCCCTTCCTTGGATCTTTCCTTTTTCTAGGTTTCTGACAAAGAGCTCCGCTCGAAACGTTATATCCTCCTTCTTTCTTTCTTTTCCTGAGCGTCCAATAACACTATACTTGTTCCACGTCCTCGCGTTGTTGTGTTTTCTCTTTTTCATGTTTCAATTAACTATATATATATGGCGTCTGTAAGAGTCTGGATTGAATTGATATATCGGTTCCATTCTAACAAAAACTGTCTGATGAACGGCAACGAGAAACTCAGAGTAACAGATTTTGTTGAATTTTCTGCTGCTTTAAATAAAGTATATATATATATATATAGATATATATATATATATATATATATAAACGTAAATGTAGAGAGAGAGAGAGGGACAGAAAGGCGCGCGAAAGAGATAGATAGATAGATAGATAGATAGATAGATAGATAGATAGATAGATAGATAGATAGATAGATAGATAGATAGATAGATAGATAGATAGATAGATAGACGCAAAAACATGGTGGTATATTTCCTCATATATTCATAATTTGAAAGAATATTGGTGGAGTGATTTTGACAAAAGTTCTGCAAAACATAAATGAGGAAAAGAAATTCTACACAGAAATAACGATCAGTTTCCCTTCCAGACGTTTATATAATGTTAAAGATATAAAAAAAAAAATCATCTAATACGCATGAATGAGAACTCGGAAGATATAACACCAAGACTATTGCTATGAATATATAGCAATGATTAATTGATGTGCTCTGTAATGTAACTGTCACATTACTCACTTCGCTATGCTGGAATTACGAAAATCAGAAATTTTAGCACTCGTTCGGATATTGCAATTGTAAACCACTAAAAGAACAGTAAAATCATTTGAAATAATAACTGAATTTGGCCTGCTGAATTTTCGCATGCACAGGGATAGTAGCTATGCTACGGTAACGTGTTCAGTCCGGTAATTATTATTATTATTATTATTATTATTATTATTATTATTATTATTATTATTATTATTATTAATATATTATTATTATTATTTCTTATTTTTGTTATAGAATTCTATTTATCACGCTGGTCTGTTAAGGGTAAACAAGAGATACAACGCAATGATAAATACACACTCTCTCATACACACAGACTCACATATGAATGAATGTGTGTCTGGTTTGTATATGTACATATAGATAGATAGATAGATAGATAGATAGATAGATAGAGAGAGAGATAGAGAGAGAGAGAGAAACAGAGAGATAGAGAGATAGAGATAGAGAGATAGAAAGATACATACATACATACATACATACATACATACATACTACATACATACATACGTACATACATATATAGACAAAACCGAATAGGAAGAAAGAGGTTGAAGAGAAGAGTCGCTGAAGAGGTCACAGAGGTATAGCGAATGATTTCGAGAGAATGGAAGGAAATAAGACAAAACAAGATCAATAATAAATAGTTGAAGAACGAATATAAAGTGCGTATGTTTACTGGCAAGAAAAGAAATCATTATATATATATATATATATATATATATATATATATATATATGTATGTATTTATGTTTATGTACATACATACAGAATGTAATTATTATAAAAGACATTTCACCTCTGACCAATTCGTCTTTATTTCAGAGCCATTAAAAATGTACCTTTTTTAAGATGCTAGAGTATATCGGATGAGTGATTTGACTTTTATACCTTGGACCTCAAGCATTTAGATGTTTTCACGTTCGTATTGAGATTATGAGCCCGTGTAGTTTAAGGCATTAGTTCTACCGTTCGTGCTGCTGCTGCTGCTGTAATTCATTCAACGGAATGAAATTGGGTGAGCTGGCAGAAACGTTATCACGCTGGGCGAAATGCTTTGCGGTATTTCGTCTGCCGTTACGTTCTGAGTTCAAATTCCGCCGAGGTCGACTTTGCCTTTCATCCTTTCGGGGTCGATTAAATAAGTACCAGTTACGCACTGGGGTCGATATAATCAACTTAATCCGTTTGTCTGTCCTTGTTTGTCCTCTCTGTGTTTAGCCCCTTGTGGGTAGTAAAGAAATAGGAATAAAATTGGGTAAACAAAAATGTATTTTGAATATCCTTTCTCGTAGATGGTATGTTACATGTGTCACTCAGTTTAACACCAACAACAACATAACACTTATATATACACATTTCAAATTGTGACACAGAGCCCGCAATTTCAAGGAAGGGGATAATCTGACTGGTACCTATTTTAACGACTCCGAGGGGATGAAATGCAAGGTCGAACTTGGCTGAATAAAAACTCAGAACGAGTAGACGGGGGCAACATGACGCCAAGCATTTTTTCCGGGGTGCCAACGATTGTGCGAACTCACCGGCTTAGACACTCATATATATTCCTTTCTAATAAAGGCACAAAACCTGAAATTTTGTGGGATGGAACAAATCGATTACATCGACCTGAGTACTCGACTGTTACTCATTTTATCCATCCGGAAAGGATAAAATGCAAAGTCGACCCCGGTGGCATTTGAACTCAGAAATTGAAGACAGGGAGGAAATGCCGCAAAGCACCCTGTCCGGCGTGCTAACGACTGTGCCACGTCTCCAACTTATAAACATATTATAACATTTAATTACATTGAGTAGTGGGGGTGTATTGAATTCATTTAACGGAGAAGGGCTTGTTACAAGTATTCGAATCGTATTCTTCAATCTGATACTTCATATACCAAGCAATGCGCTGCTTCATGGCGCAGCAACAACATGATGCATTAAGTATTTCTAGTCTTTCTTCTCAGATCTTGGACATTGCAATGATATCATAAAAGTTATTCTTACAACACTGACATGGCCCTAAATGAGGCGAGGAAAAAAATGCAATGTTAGAACATATTAATTCAAATATCTTTGTCTGTCAGAAGGCCGTTTGAATTAATGCATGTTTCGTCGTAATTGTCACAGCAGGCGGTGTCAAAGTAACCTTCGTCAGCCGAGTCGATTGTCGCAATATGAACCATAAGATCTAACACGGTGCAAAGAGAAGGAAGAATAAGAACAAGGATATGGCTACAACTTTCAGACAAAGGAACGTAAGGCGACATGCAATTAAATTGAGAGCCGTTACGAATAATCTCTCTCTCTCTCTCTCTCTCTCTCTCTCTCTCTCTCTCTCTCTCTCTCTCTCTCTCTCTCTCTCTCTCTCTCCTCTCACACACACATACACACATATACATACATACATACATACATACCTAAATATATATATTTAGATAGATAGAGAGAGAAAGACCCCTGTATGTATATGCATACATATGCATATACATACGTATATATATATATATATATATATTATATATATATATATATATATATACATACGTATATATATTATATATATATATATACATACGTATATATATATATATATACACGTCAGTATATTCAAACACAACACATATGCATACGTAGGTATTTATCTTTGGAAGAACTTATTAAGGAAAGTCTATATGTAAATGGACGTACACTTATGTATGTGTATGTGAATACACACACACATAGATACGCTAATATATATATATATATATATATATATATATATATATATCGGTGTGATGTATTTACATGTATGTATGCAATATACATACATGTGTACATGCATACATACATATATTCATGCATGTACGAACTCATTCATATTATCATACATGCACAGATACATAACTACATATTTGCATGCTATGAATCGCTCAACGGAGATCAATCGGAGTTTTAGGAAATTAGATGATATTTGTTACTAAAGCAAGATGTAGCTTCTGTGACTTCAATGGAGATTTTCAAAGTTGAAATATTATCATAGTTTGGTTTGAGGCTATCTTACTAAAAACGTCAATGTATTTATTTGAAATCACTGTCATGTACTTCCATATGTATAATATATATATATATATATATATATATATATACAGAGAGAGAGAGAGCGAGAGAGAGAGAGGGAGAGAGAGAGAAAGAGAGAGAGGGATAGATAGTGAGATAAATAGATAGAGAGAGTGATATATTTAGATAGATAGATAGATAGATAGATAGATAGATAGATAGATAGATAAATACATACATGCATACATACATACCTAGATCCACACATACATATATATATATATATATATAAACACATGTATATATATGTATGTATATATATATATATATATATATATATATATATTATATATAATATATATGTATGTATGTATGTATGCATGTGCATACATACACATACACATATATATATATGTACATACATCATACATACATACATGCATACATACATATATACAGCCACCCACACATACATTTGTGTTAGGTAGTATATATAATTATATATATATATATATATATATATATATATATATATTGATATTGATATAGATAGATAGATATATAGACAGATAGATAGATAGGAACGTAAAACTACAAATAATATTAGAGAATGAATATCATAAAGACTAATAGAATACTGAGGGGTCAGGTAGTGCTGTGCAGCATTGTCGACTACGACGGCAGAGAAACAGCTTAGAATTAAATATTCAATATCAGCGATGATAATGATGTAGAAAAGAAAACAGTGATAACCTTGTCACCGAGGAAGATTTTAGTTTGATATTTCTTATCGATATTTTGATGATTGCAAAATTAAAAGATCCAACAACCAAATTATTTTCTTTCTGAATTCAATGAAAAATATTAACAAAGAATAATGATGATAGAAAAAATATATATATACGTTTCTTCTTCCCGAGATCACAGATGAATCCTGTTAGCAAATTACATAATCTTTTTCTTTTACATTTTTTTTTTAATATTATGGAGAGAATGTCTATTAATCTTGACATAAAATACGATTATCGAAATTGTGGGGGAAAATATGCATATGCTCAAATTTATGTGTGCAAGTTTAGCAATGCTATAGATTTAGAGAGAGAAAAAAAGATGCCAATGATATTACTACTTACGCAATATGAAATTTCCCTTTCGAAATATCACTAATTCTTTGTAGCAGTTTTTACAAAAAGTTACAACATTTCAATGCGATGATTGCATGTAATAGATTGCCTCATAGAAAGATTTACGTATCGTGGGAGGCAAATAGTTAAGTATCAGCGATCTTTGGTTTTCTGGTTAAGCCATGTATCACGCAAAAGCCTCGTCCACTTAGTTAAAAGCACAATTTTATGGTTTATATTGCTTTCACCAATTCAGTCTTGATCGAGTAGACGTTGATGTACCTGTTGTGACCATGTCTTCTTTTATTCAGCCATACTGCATATCATACTATATTATACTCTGTATTTTTCTTCTTTGTCATATCTAGCGGGTGATATGCAAATTATTTCACGCTATTTCCAGCAGATCGAGTCGCCACGTATGATTCCTTCTTGCCTCACATGTAAAGCCAATATGAGAAGGATGTAACCCAGGCAACTAATAATGGACCATTATAGCCACCATTCTTTTTATTTGCTGTTGCTATAGTACCACGGTTTGCAAATGGTTCGTAGAATAAGACCTTAAGGCGTAATACAACGGATAGATTCACAAATTCGATATCGTGTACTTTTTCTTCTCGATATTGTGATCCCGCAAATAAGAAACAATCCTGCAAACTTTATACCACTCAGTTTTTAAAAAAACAATTGCTTTTTTTAACTATTATTAGCCTCTACGAATTTATAATAAACTTATTAGTAAGAAAAATAAACTTATTAGTAAGATAAATTGAGGCCATCGACTGCACCTGTTAACCAGTACTGAAGCGATAGATGTAAAACCTTGTAATCAAAAAAGGTCTCAGACTAGTTCTGTAGCGGTTGTTTGTGCAGTGAGGCAGTGTGCTGAGTGATAGTGTTGCGTTTACTTCATAATTTGTGAAATTTGTGTTTTTATGATCACGTTGCTGGAGTCTGCTGTTTTATCGTGGTGGCTTTCTGTGCGCTAAGGCATGTAATCTTGTTGGCCTGTGTATTCTAAATTTCCTTAAATCTAAATTCTTTAATCACAATAATAAATTATGCCGATAGGGGGTGAAATATCTATATCATGCAATCACAATGGTCACACTCTGGATAACAACAGAAACAAAGAATATTATGTGCTGATAGCATTAAACTTAAGATTACAGGAGACATGGACTTCACTAAATTTGGATTACTAAATGCTTCACTGGACTTAGAATCCAATATCTGCAAATCCAACTTTAAGCCTGATGAAATAGTTAAATATATAAAGACAGTCTGGCAAAATTTACAGCATTGTGTTTCAGAATCTTATCGCTTATATGAAATATCCTGAGCCAGTATAAATTAATGGGAACTTGCTTGAAATTCTTAAACTAGTCCATATTAACTTGTAGCTAATATAAAGTTGTATGAGAAACTTGTAGTTCTCTTCTTCAAAGGAATTTCTCTATAGGACGGCTCTTTCATACAGTATAGTATTACCAGCTAGTGGCTTGAAAATAATACCTCATACTCTCCATGCAACTCATAATTACAATCCCGGAATTAGTCACGAAATAAGCTGGCTTACCACCAGTTTATTTAAATGTTGGGATCAACACCAGAAAAAAGATCCTGATTTTCATAAGCATTTTCTGGCAATGATAGATATAGAAGTATATTCAATAGGCTTCTGTGACGAGAAAATACAGCTGTGGTCATAACACAGAAACAATCATCTGAAGCGATTCCACCACACTGTTAGCTATCTATCTACATATACAGAGATATACGTGTACGTGACCGTATGCATGCATGTATGAATGTATGTATGAGAAATATGAAAAGTCACACTGGAAGTTCATCCGACAAGATTCTACAGTTTCCTCCTCTTTCTATTTCGAGTCAGAAGATTTGGTTGGAGCCGAGTTATTGCCAGAAATCTTCTACGTTACTGGATATGTCTGAGCCCCAACACAGACATGCATGAATACAGACAGGTGTGTGTGTGTGTGTGTGTGTGTGTGTGTGTGTGTGTGTGTGTGTGTGTGTGTGTGTGTGTTTGTGTGTTTGTGTATGTGAGTTTGTGTGTGTGTTTGAGTGTGTGAAGGCGCGTGGCCTGATGGTTAGTGTGTTGTACTCGGAACTGCTAGATCGTCGTTCGGTTCCCGTACTGGGTGAATCGTTGTGTTCTTCAGTAGAGCACTTCACGTTGCTCCCAGTCCAGTCAGCGGTAAAGGAGTGACCTTGCGACGGACTTTGACCTTCCAATTAACCAGGAATGTGGGCCTGCTCACCTAGCCAACAGGGCCGCGTTGTGACCAGCAAGGCATAACAACGCACGATAGCCTGCTCAATAACATGATAATGTGATAGCGACACGCACACATACACACACACACACACACTGACACACTCACAAACAAACACACAAGCAGGCACACACCAAACATATACATTTATATAACTATATATATATATGAATTAGTTTGTTAGAAAATCTCTATAAGAGATGAAAGTAGTAAAAATAATAAGAAGCAATGTGTATCCCCACACCAATATGGAGGCCATGGTTGTAGACAATGGCGGTTTTATTGAATAAATTTACTCTTTAGTATTTCAATATATTTTTATGTAATATTGGTAAATATATCGATTAAAATGAAATGTCAGTTTTATTTTCATTTTTGCTTAATTTAGACAACAGTTTATTCACCACAACCTCTCTCTCTCTCTCTCTCTCTCTCTCTCTCTCTCTGTATATA